>NC_084971.1:18795985-18810985 GCF_963691925.1 Scomber scombrus
CAAAAAACATTGCTAGTTATGACTGAATACAACTTTCCCTGCAGGCATTACATCAAAATGCTGCGTTTGTATCACAGCCTTAAAGAGCCAAGTTCACAAGACACACACTGTCAAAATTAATATATATAGGCACACACACACACAATTTCAAGGAAAAAAAAAACGTAGAGAAGTTTTTCAGTCCTGTCAAATTACAAAGAAAGTGTTAGTGATAGAAACCACAGCACAAACACAACAGCATCAAAAACTAGATCATAGCAGAAAAAGGCTTACACACACCCAGGCAGTAATCTATCATACTGTAAAGGCACAAAGGCACTCTCTCTCTCTCTCTCTCTCTCTCTCTCTCTCTCTCTCTCTCTCTCTCTCTCTCTCTCTCTCTCTCTCTCTCTCTATCTCTCTATCTCTCTCTCTCTCACACACACACACACACACACACAGACACACACAGGTTGCGGGGGGGTGGCAGGAGATGGCTGTCTCTTGCGTCTTGGCCATGCTGTAGGGTTTTGCAGGGCCGTTCCATGGTGCTTGACAGAACCATGTTCCACTTTAGGAACCTTGCAGCCACATGGTTAGATCAAGCACAAAGGAACAACCTGCTGACTGACTGCTCCTCCGCTGGAACACGGGGGTGGGAAGGACAGAGGGAGAAGAGGAAGAGGAGGAGGAGGAGGAGAGGAGGGGAGAGGAGGGGAGAGGAGAGGATGGGATGGAAAGGAGGGTAGCATGAAAGAGAGGAGAGGACAAAGGAAGATGAGCAGGATTTGAAGGAGAGGAAGGGGGAGGATGCAAAGGACAGGACTAAGAAAGAGGAGGCCAGAGTAGGAGACAAAAGGGATAGGATGAAGAAGGGAGAAGGT
This sequence comes from Scomber scombrus, assembly GCF_963691925.1. NCBI lineage: Eukaryota > Metazoa > Chordata > Actinopteri > Scombriformes > Scombridae > Scomber > Scomber scombrus. The sequence goes on from NC_084971.1 coordinate 18,796,849, forward strand.
AAAGGGAGAGGACATGAAAGCAGAGGGGAATAAGAAGGAGAGGAGAGGAAGAATCCAAGGAAGGAAGATGTAAAGATGAGGGATGAGAGGCAGAAGGACGACAGCTGGCTTGAAGGAATGTATCATTTGAAATGAAGAGAGAGGGGCAGTAATAATAAGGGGAAGGAGAAGACGTAACAATCAGATGAGGGGGAAAAGTACATTCCATAAAAAGCAGGGAAGAGAAAGAGAGACTGGAACATCTAGAGACATCTGAATTCACAGACGTAACACACAAGTGCAGGAACAGAGCAGCAGTTACAGAGGAGGTGGGAGGAGAGTTACAGCAGCACTGAAGGCAAGAGAAGCCCTGACTTCTAGGAACACAACCGCACACACAAGCATGCACACACACACACACACACACACACACACACACACACACACACACACACACACACACACACACACACACACACAGACACACAGACACACACACACACACTTATGTCCACAAACATGGGCATATACACACGCAGAGACATACATGAGACATACAGACAGCATAACGAGAGAAAATATATGAACCATTGCATGATCAGGTGTAAATTTTAATCTCATCGTTGTTGTTTGCAAACAGACATGAGGAATCACAGAGGGGGTCAAAGGTCACAGCGGTAGAGGTCAAAGGTCAGAAGTCGACTCAGGGACACGAGGTGAGGGATTTGGAGTTGACGCAAAAATTGTACGTGTGTGTGTGTGTGTGTTACTTACAGCCGACATGGTGTACTCCTGAGTGTGTGAGAGAGGCAGTAGGAAAAAGAAGAAGGGATTTCACTCTTTTATTTGAACAGGAGGAGGGAAAAAGCTGATGAAAAACTGAGAAAAAACGCTGCAATTTATTCGTGTCCAGTCCCCAGGCAGTGATTCATTTAAAGGGGTAATGATTCGTGAATAGTGAGAATCGTGCTGGCATAACATGGCATTTGGTGGGCTCTTTCATCCAACACACATCCCGGCCTCATTTGCTTAAAGCTCCACTGAAGGTGTTTTTTGGGGGAAATCATGACATGTCAAAAAGCACACCAGATAAAAACACCATGCCAATGGACAATAACATTTTGCCCGATCTACACACTCACAAGTGCAAGTACATTATTTAGCTATGCACACACTGACATCATTTCCTTCAGCAGGTTCAGTCTTTAGACTAAAGACCAAAAAAAAGGTTGGAGGGATAAAACTACAATTAAAGCGCCCAGAGTTTTGTTTTTGTTCAAACAGAAATATGTGATAGGATCCAAAATAATGCACTGTGAAATAGGGGACATGATGCAAATTAAACTGGGGGATTTTAGATGTATTGATCTATGGCACAATTCCAAGGCTGCACCACAGAATAAAACATGTTTATTCAACTTTTAAACTGCAAATGTTCTTAAATTATTCAGTGTTGCCCTGTATGTGGTATCTGGGCTTTGAAACCTCTATCCCCCCGGTGAGCTTCAGAGTTAATGACTGCAGTGAGAGCACACACACTCTCTCTGTCTCTCATACACACTCACAGACACCCACACACACGCACAATCTCATCCAACACACACCATGCCTCCTCTGTGCGCTGCTCTGGTAATGACCGCCTTTAGCCCTGCTACTGATCTTATATGCATGTCTGATTTACATATTTCCCAGCACCCCTCTGAGCATGCTAACTGTATGACCTTTTGATGTTCTGCAGTGGGCGAAACAGACACAGATGCTCGCGGACACATGCTCATATATTAGCTATCATTAGATGTGCTAAGAAGTGAGAAGGACTAGACTAAATGTAGTCTCTGTGATTGCTGTACCAATATACATTTACTTATACAAAGTCTCACACATGGGGCCCGGCCAACCAAGCTTATTAATCCAATTGTTTTTCTTCCTCTATTGCCAAGGTTACGGGTACCAATAGATACCCATTGCAAGGACAAGAGTGTGATTATCTGGTGCCCGGTTAGACGTGATGCATTATATTGTATGTTAAACATTTTCTTTTTAGACCATAAAAAGAAAATATCTTGGCATTCAGAAGGTGTGAGTAAAGGCAAGTCACTCCAAGTATCAAAAATGTGTGAGTGTTCAGCATCTGCCGTGATGGACCAAACTGTGTCTTATATAGACACACACATGCTTGATGCACAATACCTGGGATGAAATACTGTTCTCTAGCTAATGGAGAGACAGAGACAGAGAGAGTGAAAGTAAAAAACAACAAAATGCTAGAAGGAAATACTCTGTGGTTGTGTGTGTGTGTGTGTGTGTGTGTGTGTGTGTGTGTGTGTGTGTGTGTGTGTGTGTGTGTGTGTGTGTGTGTGTGTGTGTGTGTGTTTGGCCAAATGAGACACCAGAAAATGCTGTAAACAGGGAACTGAGGTTAGTAGAGAGAGTTTCAGGGAAAATCCCAGCAGGCAGACACAGAATGAGAAAACAGGAGAGGACAGATTGGATATTATGATTAAGAATCAGTGTTTATGTGTTTGAATGATCAGTGTGGTTGGACGTCTACAATGGAAAGTATGTATGTATGTGTTTGTACCTGAGCAGCGGAACTTCTTGCTCTTGATTTGTCCGATTCGTTTGTTGGCGAGCCGTCGAGGGCTGGTGCAGCGGGCACCGCTCGTCTCGATGGGATTGTCCTGCAGGTAGTCTGCCAGCCACTTCAGATGGCAGTCACAGATAAATGGATTTTGGGCTAAGTGACTAACACACATACACACATCCCACGCAAACATGGACACACACACACACACACACAAAAAAAAAACAGACCACACATGAGCTGTCCGAGTGATATATAGTTGTGCTGAGGATGAATATACCCACAGAAAGTTCTTAATTGTAATTGTTGAACAGTGATTTGACATTTCATACACTTATGAATAATATCAGGTGTGATGTCACCTAACTATAATAAGATTTTACATCCATAAGATGAGATGCATTGCATTATGGGATTGTTAGCAGAAAGTAGCGTGCTTGCCAATTTTTCCTTTTATTGTGTTTTTTAAGGGAACTATAAAGTGCATAGATTTCACACTTAGTATTTGGACACTTAAATGAAATGGTAACTGTAATACTGGCAGGTAGCTGTACAAAATATTACGTATTATGCTTTACGATTGGTTAACTTAGTGATTAAAATTAATTTAAACAGAGGGTGAACTGATTATGCAGTAAGTCATTAAATAAAAGTCATTGATTATTACCCATTAAAAAAGGGACAACAGTTCCATGAAATGTTACAGGGCCATAATGTACTCTGAGGTGGGTAGATATATAAAATAACAGCCTCAGAAGAGTATATGTCAGGCATGTAATGGCACTCTCTGTCTCTATCATGCATTATCTTTATGTCAGCAAGACTCTTTGCTTTGTTAATTATGCTTTACTGTTAACATAAAGTGGATGCTGTGATGTTCTGAGAGGGAGTAAAAACAATACCACAGGTGTTTACACCCCTTTGTATTTGCAGAATTGTAACCCACGTTTTGGTCTGAGAGAACTCTTAATGACAAAAATCAATAGTGCTTGTGAAAAAATATATGAAGTCTTTAAAAGGTAAAAGGCCACGAGTAAAGGAAAATTCCCTCCTTGAATACACAAGTATTGTAATAAATCTACTCTATAGAGAAAATACAGGCAGGTAAGACGTCCAAGTGAAATAACAATAAGCAAAAAATTTTTAAGTACTGGGGTCTTTAGGCTGTTAACAGAACTGTCGATTTTAAGACGACTGAAGCATGTCTTTAAGAACAAACAACAAAAGGGCCCTACAAATCCAATGCACAAATGTTTTTGTGTATTTAAGTGTTTTAAGGTGTTATTTTCTACAGTGCCACTACTCCGAAAATGTGATTGATTTCTGTTCACCGCTCAAAGTTTCACATCGAACCCTGTGTCTGTGTGTGTGTGTGTGTATTTGTGTTTGTCTGTGTGTGTACGTACAGTGTTTGTATGGCTCTTAGTGATGAAAAGGTTCCCTTGGCGATGGTCTGGAGCTTGTTGTCATATAGTGAGAGCAGATTGAGGTTGTGGAGGTCCTGAAATGCATCCACACGCAGACACGCTATCTTATTAGCATTCAGTAACCTGAAAGAAATAAGTGATGGAGTGAAGAGAGAGAGAGAGGAAGAGTGTGAAGGCTTATCCTGTTATCATTCTTTGATGAGTGTTTCAAATGTTACAGGTCAGTGATGATAGTTTTCAATCGTGATGTCTCCAGTCTGATGACAATGTTTTAGCTGAGCACTTTTCAGCTGAATATCAATGAGATGAGGATGTGAGCTCTTGGCTGCAGCTTGGAATGTGTGTGTGTGCGTGCATGTCTGTCTGTGTGTGTGTGTGTGTGTGTGTGTGTGTGTGTGCGTGCGCTAATATACTCACAATAGCTGCAGGGAAAACAGTCCCTCCAACAGTCCTTTAGAAATCTCAGTGATTTTATTCCCATATAGAACCCTGTGGAAAACAAACATCACAAATCATTACGATATCAGACTACAAAATGATATACCAAGGGCCTGATTACTAAAGGTCTGCGTGTGTAAAAACGTGTGCAAACTTGACATCACCTGCAAAAAATGTGCAAGCTGATCTACTAACGCAGCGCACTGAGGTTTGCGTCTTTCAAGTGTGCAAGATAGTACGCGCTGTCCATTTAGTACGTTTGTCATGATGAATATGTAATATGGGGCGTTTTAACCCCAGTGCGCAAAATACAGGGAGGAGAAAATGCAAATATGTTATTTAGCACGCGCATTGTGATTTACCAAACCTGAAGATATTTTTTCTGAGGTTAACTGCGTCTACAAATATACCTTTGAAGGGCAGGTATTAACCGGCTGCTGTTACTGTGGAGAGGAGGAGACGGAGGCACAATGACAGAATACGCACAGGACGGAGTTTTTCCACCTGTGTTATTAACTTGTTTATTAACTTGTTGTTAACTACTTCAGTATCCCAAAGAGTCTCAAAATGGCTCCAAAGCTGCCAGTAGTTTCATCTAATTAAAATACAGTAATAACAATGATTAAAAACAATTAGTCAAGTTACTAAAAAGAGTAATGTACTGTTTGTTTTTGTTTTTATTTGTTAACAAACCAAATTTGCACTGTATGCTCCAAATATCTGGTGTGACTACAAGCCAAATTAATATGGGTAACCCTGTTGGAATCAGGATTGAATGCTCCTATGCTCATATTTATATTCTAAAGTTCAACTGTTCAACTTATTTATTTTATATGGGTCTTTTATGCAGGTCCACAGTTCAGCCATTTTAGCTCAAATCTTTTTAGGAAACCCCTCCGAATGAGCCCACTATGACCTGATTGGCCAGATTTTAGCAGCTCAGGGGGCTATGTGAATAGATAGTAGTAGTTGGATTGTGTTTCTTTTTCCCATTGTAATGACCCCTGCTGTCATCTTGGGTTTGCTGTGGGATTCACCTGCCTCTCTGCCCTGTTTCTACAGGTGGTCGTTAACGCAACTAGCAATAGCTTTGAAAAAAATTGGCAGTTGGCGAAGGAGAAGCAGCTTGAATTGGAGATGTTGGAAAAGTTGAGATTGAGAATATTCAGCAGAGCACTGAAAGAATGAAAATGAAATGGTATGAGCTGCCCAAATTGTGGTTAATCCGAGAGGGCAAGCAAAGAGGGGGGGGGTCTATTATGAGGGATTCGGCTTCCGTTGGCTCTGCACTGGGTGGTATTGATGTTGTGGCTATTTTGCATCTGGTGCCGAAGTGTAATGAGCATGACCTTGATTTTTCACTCTTTTTGAATGTGTTGCAGATGCAAAAAATTGGCCAGATTTAGGTTGATTAGTCATGCTTCAGTGCGTTCTCACTGGCAGAGCTCATGAGGCATATTCAACTATATGTGCTAAGGATGGTTTGCATTACGATACAGTGAAGTAGGCTGGATTAAAAGCATATGAGTTGGTCCCTGAAGTGTTTTGCACACTACAGTTCTGGAGCAGAGACCATTATGTGTGGATTTGAGTACTTGTTCTGATTCTGGCCTGGTTCTCAAAACTGTTTCTGGTTCTGAGTCCTACATCACTGATGCTGTTGTGTCCTTGTTTGGTAGTGAGGACTGTGTACCAGTTAAGATGTTGCCTGACACAGGTACTAAACAGTTATTTATTGTGGAGGAAACAGGGTATTTTTTCACTGATGAAGGGTATGAAGCTGGCTTTAATTCCTGTGCTGCGCCTCAATACTGTGCTGGATTGTGAGCTGGAACAGGGCATCGTTTCTGTTGGGGTGCACCCCACGTTGCACTTGATGATGTGGTTATGACTTTGGGCAACAACCTAGCTGGTAGTGATGTGTGGGCCAATGTGACAGAGTCCCCTGTGATTATTTCCAAACCAATAGCGTCTGGGGAGTCACATGAGGGTGGTCGGAGTGATCCAGGGGTTTTTCCAGTCATGGTGTGTGCACAGAGCCCTAATGTGTCTACTCCAGGTGTTTGCTCAGCCTTTGCTGTGATGTGCGCATAGAGCTGTGACGTGTCTGATGCAGACCTGCCTGTTTTGGGGTGTAGGAAACTTATGGTGCCTGCAGAACATGTGGTTCAGGCACTGCCTGATCCTCCTCCAGCTGTTTCGAGGGAGGAACTTGTGAAGAGCCAAAGGGCTGATTCATGTCTGTCTGATTTGTGGGATGAGGTTTTTCCGGTTGAAACTTTACTTCACTTTATCCAGGCAGATTTGCCGATGAGAAAATAAATGGGAAGTGAGTTTTCAGGTTGTTGTGCCGAGTGACTTGTGGGTTGTGGTGTTGCAAATAGTGCATGTTAGTTGTGGGCATTTGGGGGCAAAGAAAACTTATGACCATGTATGCGCTATTTCTTTTGGCCTCTGTTAAAGCATGATGTTTCCAAATATGTCAAGATGTGCCATCATGCCAGCTCACTGGGAAACCAAGTCAGGTTGTTGAGCCTGCTCCACTTTGTCCCGGTCCAGTTGTTGGCCAACCGTTTGATTGTGAAGTGGCATGGAGGAATTTGGGAAGTGCACAGGCTAGCTTGAAAAAAACAAAAAACTGTATTTGAACATCGCTAGTTTAACTCTAGTGATTCTTTAGCTTTGAAAGTAAATGTTAGTTTGGTTGGTTAGAGGGACGCTAAAGATCCTGATGTTCCCGTCACATGTGGTAGGCTAAAAAAACGTTCAATTAGCTCTGCAGGATGGGAACTGTCACCGCTGAAGTCTCAGATCCTCTAGGTGTTGCTGAAAAGTTTTGGACTGACTGTGGTTGGGCTAATGGAGATTTTTTTCTTCTTCTTTTTGGTTTGCTGTGTAATTCAGCTGTCTGCTTGCCTTGTCTCTATAGGTGGTCATTAGCACAAATGGGAACACCTGAGAGCCCACAGTGTTACCAGCTTTATAAAGCTTGGCTTCAGCTGGCGGCTCTCTGTGCCTCTCCACTGCTGCAGCAGCTCTGTGCTCCTCCCTACAGGCACCCTGTTTTTGGTTATGTTGCTTTACTTTTATGCACTTTACAACATACACAGATACCATTTCATCATTCACGAGGAACAAGTAGAGGTAACTTAGCAAACAGAGCGTTTAGAGCAAGCTGAGACCTGGTCTTTTGACTTGGGAGGCATTTTTACATACTTATGTTCAGTTCATGTTTTGTAACTTTGACCGTTTGACCGAAGATACACATTCAATATCATAGTATAATCATAATATATAACTGACAAAAATGCAAAAAGCATGTTCTTCTAATCCAGTATGTTAACACGGCATAAGACTAAGGGACTGCAGCACTTTGGCTCTTTACTGAAGAGAAAACAGAATAATGCAGAGAAAAAAATTGAAAAAGACCTTGATGAAGAATGATAAGCTTTTCTTTTCTAAAATGCTACCAGTAAAAACACAAACTCTGACTGAACGCCAACACCTGGTTTATGTCAACACCCAAGACATAAATTATAACTAGTTATAACACTTTTTATCTCGATGTCACAATGAAAAAAACCCTCCATAAATCTGGCTGCAACTACAGTGTGAGGAATGTACGCTGTTATCAGAGAAACATTATTTAAAAATACATCAGATTACATACAAAAACAGGTCAGGGCTGAGACCGCCACTGCCTTGCCCAACACATACCTTAGACGCACACACACACACACACACACACACACACACACACACACACACACACACACACACACACACACACATACAGAGTTATCAGTCATCTCTGCGCTCCACGCTGAGTTGAGCTGTGTATGTAGGCAGTCTAAAGACATGTGTTTTAGATTGGCTTTTATTTCATTGTGCTGAGTGGCTGTCCCTGAGAGACCTGAGGTTGGGAAACACACGATGCAGGAGTGGACGCTTCATTTATGTCTCACACACACATTAGCACGTACTGTTCTTCGCGTCCACGTCCCCCACACACACACATAAACACACATATAGACATACAGCCACATGCACAGACAGAATCGATGGCTCATTTACATCCTCTCTAACCAAACACTGACACACAATGAGCACACAGTGCAGCTTAATGTGAAATGTGAAATGTGAAATGTGAAAGCCATACTGTATGTGGTGTGTCAGCATGAATGTGTGTGTCCCATTCTCTCTGTGGTGAATGTGTAATGAGGTGGCAGAAGCCTCCATTCAGCAATTCAGCATTTATGAATTATTGACTTTGGAGAGAAGAGACCTTAATATAACTCCTTCATGAAATAACTCTACATCCCTCACTCCCTCTCCTCCTCCTCCTTTTCTCTTCGTTTTCCTTACCAAAGCTTCACACGCAAAGCAGACGGTCCGACCTGAGATTTAGGCCGAAGAGGAAGCCGCCTTTCTTCTCAAAAGAGCATCTTATGAAATAGCTTTTCATATTTCTTTTGGTGTTTGACACATGGACACCAAGAAATCTTTCAGCTGTACTTGTAAACTATTAAAAGAGAATCACATATTTTTCCTATTGTTTTCTTATCAGTAATAATACGCCCCAAGTTAATCATGTGCCACCACTAAAAAAGAGTTAACACAGAACAAGAAAAACAATCAGGGTGGTCAGATGTGTTTGCAACAAGGCTGCAGCTTTGCTAAACGTCTTTGGGGAAAAAAGTGAACAGTAAAAGTGTAAAAAACAGACGTTTTCTGTTTAACTTTGGCTAATTATAGCTAAATGTCTGTTTTGCAATGAGGAACTATGGTGAAAATGTTGTGTGCAGTCGGTTTTATCTCCAAATAATGTGGCACCTGGCTAGTGATGTTCTATTTTAAAAAATGTATTAATTAATTGATCCCCCTCAAACACACTTTACTCAGACATAATCAGACACACCTACTGTATACATGCACACAATACAATGCATTGTTTCACATAACTGTCATACAACTCAAACTAATTTGTAAACAATTTGTTCGAGAACATGTTAAATGTAGTGTGTAGCATCTCTGGGTTTATATGTTTCTGATTTGTCTTTTGTTTTTTCTATTTTTGCTATTATGTTTTGAACCTTTTAAAAGAGTGAGTAAAAATACAGTAGTTTGGATAATCTGGCTGAAATGTTTGCTTGTTTTCAACCTGTTCAATCATGAAACAATTTTTTCGAGATCATGTTGTTTTCCAATTTACATTACATATCTCATATAAACATTTGGCGCTCATTGAGTCTGCATCTTTGCACTGCTGCCCCCTTTTAGAAATGTAACTGTCTCCACCCCTGCAGCTTCCTTGTGTATTTGCAATTGGTTGTTCTTGAATTTTGAATGTTTCTTTTAATACTGTATGTGCTCATGTTCGTCAAATTTTGTGTTTCTAAGGCTCTGCTAGGGGGTGTTTGTGAGCTCAGGGACAGTCTGTGTCAAGCTTTATCTGATTTGTTTCAGAGCATTGCATGATCACAGCCACACTGCCAAACTAAAATGCACATTGTATTGTTGCAATAAGTGGTAAAAACCTTGACGTAAGCGTCCTGTCTGAAGTACTCACAATGAGTTGAGGGAGCGCAGACCTTGGAAGGCGTCCGAAGCCAGCTCTGATATCTGGTTGTTGCTCAAGTCTCTGTGAAGAACAGATTATAAAGAAAAAAGAAACAGAGAGGCACAGAACCAAAGATAGAAGAAGAGAGAAACACAAAAAGTGAAATATGAAGGTCAACACAAGCCACAAACAGGACAGGAATGGTTGACAGGCTGCACAATACGCATATCTCCTCATCTACTCACATTCTGCGCAGCTTCTTATAAGGAGAAAAGGCCCCAGCTGGGATCACCTTGATGGCGTTCTGCTCCAGTCGTCTGGAACCAAACATACACACAGACCATTGAGGAGCGACATTAACATTCCCCTATCACAGAGCTATCTCTGATGTATCGTGGACTGCTGCTCATTCCCGGGGGCTCTGCCTGAGGGGAACATTTCCAGATAAGGCGCTTTGATGACCGTTGCCAAAGTCTGTCATATTTCTCTGATCTTTTGCCCTCTTTAACATGTGTACGCTCAGACATACACACAAACACAAAAGCACACACACCCTTAACTATCTGGGCAGCGTTCCATTAAGTGCCAGTCTGACTCTGTGTAAGTCAGGCCCAAACAACCGTTCTCTAAACATTTCGAATGTTCAGTCGCCGTGACGAGAAAGGGGATGATTTGCAAACCAACCATTTGATTGTGAAACATTTCCCTAAAATGAGTTTGTTTTTCATTTGCTGTTCTTCTCTTTTCAGCTCCAGTCCAGTCCTTTCGTCAGAGTTAACATGTCTGAACGGTCCCACTGGAGCTTTGTGTTATGTTCTATTGTTACTGTTACACACTTTTGGTACAAAGTCCAAATCACGTCTCAAATAAACTGAGATAGGTCTCAAGTCAAGTCTCAGATCAATTGATACAAATCTGAGCGGAGTCTAAGATCAAATGCAACTAATCCAAGCTATATCTAAAGTAAACTGGGATAAGTCTAAATCAAATCTCAATTAAATCAAGACTACTTCAATTCAATTCTCAAGTTAATTGAGAAATGTCCAATTCAATTCCAAACTTAGTTGAAGGTCAAAATCAAGACCCTCATGAAAAATAGACAAGCCCAGGTCCAAGTCCAAGTCAAGTCTCAAAAACTTGTCAAGTCTGGTTTCAAATCAAGTCATAAGTCAATCTAGACAAGTCTAAACCCAGTCCAAAAGTGTTATCAAAGCAGGTTTCAAGTCAGCTCTCTAAAGATAAATCCAAGGTCAGTCTGAAATCAGTCGAGAGTACAAGTAAAATCACATGCTCATAAGTAATTGTACACCTATTAATCAATATTCCAAAATTTTTTACAGGCTTCAGATCTTGTGATTTAAAAGTTTCTGCTCTCAAATCAGTTCCGGCCTTTGGAGATTCAAGTTTTAGAGCAGTAAAGTCTAAATTTCTGCCTACAGCTCTGTCGGTACTCTGTCACTTTAAATCTGGTGGCTCTAATCCTTTCCTTTTTTCTTGATGACCCCCTTTAAGATAGAGATATGATCTGCCTTGTCCTTCGATTCTTTCTCCCTCATCCCTTTATTATTTTCTTAAGCAGGGAAGAGCTGCATGACCAGGCTTTCTCATTTCACAGATGTGTGATTTTATTCCATTGCACAGAGAGAAAGAGAAAGTAGTGAAACAGAAAGGTGGAAAAAGACAAAGACGGAAAATGGGGAGACACACAGTGAAAGAGCAAGAGAAATATCATTGCACCGGGTGTGTATGCTTGTGCAGTACATCAGGTGTGTGTGTGTCTTACATCTCAGTAATGGTTTCAGGCAGGTTGGTGGGTATTTCACTCAGTCCCTTCCCTCTGCAGTCCACGATGTTGTTACTGCAGGTGCAGGACTCTGGGCACTGTAACACACTGCAGGAGGAAGATGATGACGACTGGTGACCTACACGGAGACAGAGGGCCAATATTATCCATGGATGATATGTGATGCCCAGAGTAAATCCCTACGGAGAAGGATGTTAAAGCTGACAGAATTCAGTGAAGAAAATGAAAAAGTGAAATAGCAGCCAGGCAACAAAGTGTGCAGGTGAGAGAACTGTCCCTAAATGTGATAGTGACCTTGTCTATCTGCGATATTATTTTTAGTCTTGCTTTTAGTAGCTCTTTCATATAAACGTAAAGAAAACGTGATCAGTACATGAAGAAATGCAACGCGAGGGATTAAAGCCAAGACATGCGATGTAAGATGAATACTTGCCTTCGTCCCCTTCTTGAAAAGGATGAGCCAAAGACAGTAAGAAAAAAGCAAACGAGACAAAGCAGAAACAGGTTTGCCACAAGCGGATTTCAATCAGGAAGACAACAAAGCAAATAGTCTTGTACACACACACACACACCACATCACATCAAACCCTCTGCTCTTGCCTCTCGACCTACCTGTGCAGACAAACTCTTTCTTCTGCACCTCAGCCACGTTGTGCCCCCTCAAGTGTGGCGGGGCCATACACTGCGTGTAAAGACCCAGGCGGGGGCGCTGTCGCAGCCACTCTGACAGCCAGGCCACGTGGCAGTCACACTGCAGGTTGTTGGAGTGCAGGCGACTGGGGGAGAGAGGATGTGGGAGGGAGGAGAAAAGAAGGAGGAGGAGGAGGAGGGAGAAGAGGTGATGGGAGAACAGGGGTGTGTGTGTGTGTGTGTGTGTGTGGGGGGGGGGGTAATAATAGATTTGAGGACAGGAGAGACATGGAGGAGGGAGAGGTGCATGTATAGATCGATCAACAAACGGACACAGATGAATCCTTCCTCTTGTGACTGTTATGTGTACTAAATACTCTATGGTGCAACTTACAAGGTGCGGAGCTTCGGCATGTGGTTGAAACTGGCCACAGACAGTCGGCTGATGTTGTTGTTGTTGAGGGTGCTGAAAGAGAAGAGTAGAAAATGTAACACAATATAGATAAACAGAACACTTCTGGCATCACAGGTTGTTGTACATGGACTCACGATGTAGTTAAAAAGGTAGAGTATGAAAGTTGGTCACATCTGCTGTGTCATCAATTTCAATCAATTTAATACATCCTGACAACAAAGCTGCCTTTCACATTAATTTTTTTGAGGTCTTGTTAACACTACAGTAGCCATATTTCCAACCTAGCTTCCTCATCATGTGTGTCTTTTGATTGAAAGCATCCCTCTGTCTTGTTGACTTCTTCTTAATGACATGACTTTAAAAAAATCATGCCATCATCCTCAAACTATTTACTGCAGGATATATAGCAAATCTCAAAACTGAAATCTAGTCAGCTAAAAAAAACTATAATTTCAGTAAAAACACTTTTACCTGCAAATGGTCAATTAAAAAAACAACAACAACAATAAATTATCTAAAAAAGCAAACAGTGGACACAAAATAATGTGTACATTTGAGTACAGCTCTTGTGGTCAGTGACTCTTTTTGTGTCTACTCTGATATACAGCGCTGATGTAACAGAACATTTGCTGTAATTTTAATAATGTTCTTTTCCGACTGCATGCTCTCTTCTTAAAACATCATTTGACTTTAAATTAAAGCAATCTGTGTCTGCCTTACAATATGCTGATAACTAATGTCTGTTACTGGGAACACGAGCAAGCTTCTCAGTGGCGCGTGGCTGACTTCAGTGCAGAAAAGGGGTCTTTACAGCAGCATGAAAGACATGATGATCTAATAAATGAATTATGACAATGATAACACAGAAGCTGAGATTAAGTGTCATCCCTGAATATATATGAACCTGTCCTTTTTCAGGTACTGCACAGGCAATGCAGTCTTTAAAAGGTCAATAAGGATATTAGCTGCTCTGCTCCGTAACCTGCTGCTGTTATTCACCAAACCTTTGCTGTTGTTAGCAGGTTGACCGAATAAACAGATACTCACAGTACTTCCAGGTCACGTAAAGCTCGGAAGGCTCCATCTTCAATACAGCTGATGTGGTTGTAATCCAACTGGCTGCACACACACACACACACAGACAGACACACACACACACACACACACACACACACACACACACACACACACACACAAACACACACACACACACACACACACACACACACACACACACACACACACACACAGAAAGAGAGAAAAGGGAGGCTGTTGTAAGATGTAAAGCTACCTTACAGTA
>NC_084971.1:18815985-18833485 GCF_963691925.1 Scomber scombrus
TATATTATGCTGCTGAGTTAGGACTACACACACACACACACACACACACACACACACACACACACACACACACACACACACACACACACACACACACACACACACACACACACACACACACAAACTAACACTTGAAAGCACACTGCCATGATACAAAATTCAGAAAACTCTACCAAAAGCTCTACCACATACTCAAACATATACAGTGCTGCTCCAACTATGAGGGGCCGTTTAGGAAATAATTCATAGTTGCTCTCACATGTTACATCATACTCTCTTACAAACACTAGTATAGTCACGCACACATACTATCATACTCTCTCACATACACTACTATAGTCACACACACTTACTACTATAGTTACACACACACACACACACACACTTACTATCATACTCTCTCACATACACTACTATAGTCACACACACTTACTACTATAGTTACACACACTTACTATCATACTCTCTTACATATACTACTATAGTCACACACAATTACTATCATACTCTCTCACATATACTACTATAGTCACACACACTTACTATCATACTCTCTCACATACACTACTATAGTCACACACACTTACTATCATACTCTCTCACATATACTACTATAGTCACACACACTTACTATCATACTCTCTCACATACACTACTATCGTCACACACACTTACTATCATACTCTCTCACATACACTACTATAGTCACACACACATACTATCATACTCTCTTACTCGCTATTATGGATGGAACAACATGATAGTGAATGTATGAGCGAATAATATGCGATGTGTGCGAGTATAGTAGTATGTGTGAGAGAAAAGGAAGTCAACTTGAATTCCCAGTTTCTGATTGGCTCATCGCGGATGTAGGTACCGGATGTCCTACTTTCCAGCGGGATCTCAAGGACAATATCCCGCCTCCTCTAAGATGATGAATTTGCATGGATGCTAACATCTGAAAATGGTCGACCGGGACCGTGTCAATCGCATATTATTCGCTCATACATTCACTATCATGTTGTTCTATCTATAATAGCGTGTAAGAGAGAGAGTATGATAGTATGTGTGTGTGACTATAGTAGTGTATGTGAGAGAGTATGATAGTAAGTGTGTGTGACTATAGTAGTGTATGTGAGAGAGTATGATAGTAAGTGTGTGTGACTATAGTAGTATATGTGAGAGAGTATGATAGTAATTGTGTGTGACTATAGTAGTATATGTGAGAGAGTATGATAGTAAGTGTGTGTAACTATAGTAGTAAGTGTGTGTGACTATAGTAGTGTATGTGAGAGAGTATGATAGTAAGTGTGTGTGTGTGTAACTATAGTAGTAAATGTGTGTGACTATAGTAGTGTATGTGAGAGAGTATGATAGTATGTGTGCGTGACTATACTAGTGTTTGTAAGAGAGTATGATGTAACATGTGAGAGCAACTATGAATTATTTCCTAAACAGCCCCTCATATCCAACAACTCAGGTGTAGTCTGTAATTATTTTGTTCCTCTTGAGCTATACAAACGCAGCCTTTGGAAAACAATAATATAGAGTTGCTATGATTAGTCAATTAACCATTAAGACGACTGACAGAAAAATATTTTGATTATCAAATAATTGTTTTGGTCATTTTGTAAAGCAAAAATATACTAGTTGTTGCCTCTTAAAGGGGAAGATTTGAAGCTTTACTTTATCTTAAATGATAGTAAACAGAATATCTAATTATCTCTATATATGACATTTAAATCCATTTCACTGGGTTGTGCGGAATTTTAACAATATATCTATATATTTTATAATTATGTGACATTTGACATGTGACAACCTGACCTGAAACCATCACTGTCATCACTCAGTTTAAATGTCAATATAGGAAAGTGTCATTAATAAATTGTACTTACATTTATTTTAACAGAGTAAATTACAATCCAAAAACTGTGATTTGATGGACTACTCACTATAGTCAGCATAGTGATTGCCTTTGTAAACCGGTGGCAACAGAAGCTAAAAAATGTAAATGATAAAAAGTAAACAATACTAATAAATCACAGTGAATGTGATCACAGAGAGCAGCTGAAATCTGCGCAAATAACCGGTATCACTCCTTTCGGCTGTGATGCATAATTTTCTTGACCAAGTGAGGACGGAGAAGAGGACATTTATTAATTTCTTCATATTTAGCGCCAATGTGGACATCTTTATAAATATGACCTGAAAATGCTGCTATGGACACAAGTTGTTTCCAGATGTAGCTGCATTTGTCTTGTTCTTACAGTCTTCTGATTGTGTGTCTGGTTTCCTCACATATGGTGGCCCAGGATGAGTGTGTGCATGTGTGCGTGTGTGTGTGCATGACAAAGTCAGGTCTCCAGTGTTAAGAGCTTAGAGCTGCTTTTCTAAAGGGTCTTTTCATAGTGAGAGGGGCTTTTGACGCCCTGCGTGTCTAAGAAGACCTGGGCATGAAAGAGCAGCACTCAATTCTCACACATGCACCCCTCATCCTTCCCCTCCTCCCTGCTCTTTCTCTCTCACACTGGACACACACACACACACACACACACACACACACACACACACACACACACACACACACACACACACACACACACACACATAGTCTTTTACCTACTGTTATACAGTTTCTGAAAATCTTTTGTATGTGCCTTACTGCCACGAGATTCTTCCCAGGTCCAGCAAACTGGGAGTTCCCGTCTGTTTTTGTGTGTGGCAGGGTATGGGTTGGAGTTGGCAGAGCAGTAAACTAATCATCTAGTTCAAATCCCTTTCGGAGAACTTAATCCTATTAAGTATAAGAATGTGTGAATGGGTTAGAGAAGGAGCTGGAAAGAGTAAAAAAGTAAGAGAAAGTGAGAAAGAAATAGACAGTGAGTGAGAATATATGAAGGGAGAAAATAGGATGCAAGCTAGAAGTTTTTGTTTTGGTAGATGTTTTGGACTGGACGGCTGAGAAGAGAGACTGAGATGAGACTAGTGTGTGTGTGTGTGTGTGTGTGCCTGCGTGTGTGTGTGTGTTTGCGTGTGTGCGTGTGTGCTCGAGCGTGTGTGTATCCTTCAGCTAATTCAGGGAGCAACGCAGTGAAGTGGACCCCCAAAGATCACACTTCTGTGAGCAATTAGGAGGAGAAAGACTCCCAAAGAAAAGAGAGGAGATGAGGGGAGGAAGGGGAAAGAGGCGAGGGAGGAGAGGAGGCTTCCTGAAGACAATGCAGAGGATTATTGGACACACTGGGCCAGCACTGGCACCTGGGAATGTGGAGAAATGTGTGTGTGTGTGGCATTGCGTACCAGAAGTGATCACGACGCCTCTGGTTAAGGTTCAATATCTTACTACTTGGCAATGGAAATCTTGGGTGGCAGCACTTTAAAACGGAGCACGAACAGCATGATAGAAAATGATTCTTACTATTTTCTCTTTCAAGAGAAGAGAAGTTATTATGCAGAATCACACGCCTCCTCCCACACACACATATAGCCTCCTCTTTCAGCCTCCTCCTCCAGTCGCTCTCTTCTAAACTAATATTGACTTTGCTCATGAATGACAGATCGGCAGTCTTCCTCCCTCTCACTCTCGTCCCATCTCATTGTGTGCTTCTCTTATTCACCATCACACCTCGCACACATACTTTAAATGCCAGGTAAGACGGTTGCTATGGTTACTGCACCAGGGTGGACACCTTGGGGACATTTTGACTTGACAGAGAGGACGTCCCCTGTGTGTGCGTGAGTGTGCCTGTCATGAGACCAGGCTGGAGAAAAGGTGTGTGTGTGTGTGTGTGTGTGTGTGTGTGTGTGTGTGTGTGTGTGTGTGTGTTGCCTCCACAAGTGTATTCAGTTTACAAAACTGTGCTATTTTTTCCTGCTGCTTTGCTAAGGAGTTTTATTTTGCAATGTTTCTTACTTGAAAACTGAAAGGAAAGCCAAGACGATTCTGCCTACTGATCTCCTACATAAATAGCTCTTGGGCTTTCTATTCAGTTACCAGTTGTTTTATAGTGAGCACTCAACAAAGCCAGCTGCACGCAGCTTGCCAAACTTGTAACACAAGCGTCCTGTTGCTGAGGAAACAACAATCTGAACAGACATTTCTAATCAAGTCTACCTCAAAAGATTAAACAGTAAAATAACATTGATCATATATGCTGGTGTGTGCACATGTGTAAAGCCAGACTGATTACGTCGCTTTCCAGCCCAGGAACAGATTAGTCAGCGGTCTGAGACGATGATATCATCAGAAATGTTTACACGTGTAATTATAGACAAGTGAGGAATACATCTGTTGCACACACACACACACACACACACACACACACACACACACACACACACACACACACACACACACACACACACACACACACACACACACACATAGACGAGAAATGGACAGTGGCTTGCAGTAATGCAGTAATTGCATATCAGGAGAGATGAGAAGCACTTAGTAATGGGGGCATGGTTTCCCTCTAAACATCTGATGATGATATTTAGACTTGAGGCTGCCTCAGCTGAAAAGGCCCATCAAAGTATGCACCTGTGATCGTCCTCTGACTCACATCTTAGAAAACGCTCTTTCTCAAAAGAACACACCTTTTCACCCACACCCACACACTCTACAGCTGACTGAACATAAACGATAAAGTCCTGATGTCTCCTGTGTCACTAATCAAGGCAGTCCACATGGTTATCAGCCTCCAGGTCCTTGCAGGCCCTCTCAGAGTTACACTGAAATAGGCCATATCAGCTGGTTTTGACAAACATGTACCAAATCTCAAGAATAAAACACACGCTTGCATAAACAAACTAATCGATAAGGTAATGAGATTCATGTGTGAGGCCAAAAGCTAGCACCAACACGTGTCTATAGATTTGTTTGATGGAAAGCTGTCGTTAAAAGTGCTCTCAAGTAGTGATTCACAGGTTTCTTTAGTCTTCAAAGGCATCAAACTGAAAATCTTTGAGATGTGGACTGTGGGTCTGGACAGGTTGCATTTTCAACTTTGGAAAACAGTAACAGACATTTTTCACCCTTTTCTATAATTTTATCAACCAAACAATAAATCGAATTGAAAAACAGATTGACAGAATAAGTGATGATTGTCCTGGGGGGAAAAAAACGAATATGGTAAATGGACTGTACTTATATAGCGCCTTTCTAGTCTTTTCGACCACGCAAAGCGCTTTACACTACAACTCATTCACCGCATTCACACACATTCATACACTGATGGCAGGCAGCTACCACGCAGGGTGCCAACCTGCACATCAGGAGGAATCTAACCATTCACTCGCATTCATACACCGTTGGCACAGCAACGGGAGCAACTAGGGGTTAAGTGTCTTGCCCAAGGACACATCGACATGTAGACTGGAGGAGAAACGAACCGCCAATCTTCCAATTGGAGGACGACCGCTCTACCTCCTGAGCCACAGCCGCCCCAAAATCCCCTATAATGTCTTGGTCAAAAATGTTTAACTTGTGTAACTCACCCACTGACTGTAATTATTTTTTAAATTATTGCATTTTGAGGGCGTCCTTCTTGTGCTGATTTAGAGTTGAACCTTCTTCCATCTTTGGTGTGGCTGCAGTCAGACACAAAACAGATTTCTGAAGATTCAATTTCTCTTTTTGATATTTTAAGCACATAAGAACTAAAAGTAACCACAAATTTCGATTTTTACATCTTAAGTCCTTCCCTTCATCTGGTCCCTCCAGTCTATATGTCTCCTAACATTTCCGGACATTTCTCTCCCTCACTCCTCTTTTTTGTCTTCAATACTTCTTCTTCTCTTCCCCTATTTTTTGTCTTCCCTTGCTACTCTTCTTCTTTCTTTCTCCCTTTCTTTCTCTCCCACGTCCTCTACACCCTCCACCGCCTTTCTTTGCCCTGCTCTCTGTGTAATGAGTCTAATCCATCAGCCAGACAGTATTAATCGTATTCCGATAGCAGTGTGTTCACTCGGTGCTCGCTGCTGTCTCCGTATCTACGAGTCAATAACCCCAGCTCTAACACCTACACATTGCCTATGACAGATACGTTGCACAACGTGTGTGTGTGTGTGTGTGTGTGTGTGTGTGTGTGTGTATGTGTGTATGTAAGTATGTGTGTGAGTTTTAAAAACCAGCTCAGCACTATGACCAAATTTATTGCAGTCTTCGCCTGGAAGAGTGTCCAAAACACACACAAGATGTAGACACAGACACACACACCACAGCTAAAATGACCACTGCTGGACGTGCTGCCAGACCGCTTGGTTGCCACAAACTCTTGGTCAGTGACATCATATCCTTTTCCTGTTTGCCTCTTACATGGTCTTACAATAATAAATAGAACAGATAAATAGAATGTGACAGCACATGGACGTGTGTCTGGATCTATTTGTGTGGGTTTGTACATCTGCCTGTGTGTGTGTGTGTGTGTGTGTGTGTGTGTGTGTGTGTGTGTGTGTGTGTGTGTGTGTGTGTGTGTGTGTGTGTGTGTGTGTGTGTGTGTGTGTGTGTGTGTGTGTGTGTGTGTGTGTGTGTGTGTGTGTGCGTGCCAGTCTGCGTATCCTTTGCCAGGTCAGAAACTTTTTCACCCACGTCTTTGACCTGATCTGCCACAAACTCCATGACCCAATAAGCTGAAGTAGCCTCCTCCCTTCTTTTCTGCCTCTCACTAATGGATGATGTATCAATCTGGTGCCCAACGATCCTTTGTCATTTTTGAGACTTGGGTTTTCCATCTATTTTTCTCCCACACAATTTGCTTCATCCATCAACCGCTTGCACTATTCTCCTGATCGCTCAATCATTGCATCACCCTTTTCATCCATCAATCACTCACTCATTCTATTTATCTGTCATTCATCGATCCCGCTCACGTAGATGACCAGAAGTGTCGGATTAAAAGTAAAAAATCTGAGTTTGGGGAGAGTGAGTGTTCCAGGCCTCATCCTATATCTGCATTATATTAGTCTGATTCATGCTTCTAAATCATGTTCATTAAAAGCTAACAGCCCATCTGCTGTTTCATGAGTCTCAATGCGGTAAACAAACAACCAAAAACGCCATCAAAATTGACAATTAAATTATAAAATATAGAAGTAATTTTTTCCCCCTGAACAACATTTTTCTGTGATTGACAGCTGAGCTTCGAGGGAAAAGGCTGGTGGATGGGAAAATGTGTTTGTACATCAGGAATGAGGGTTATGTAGTGTATCAGTGGAAAGAGGCATGAAATGTGCATGTGTTGATGCAAAGACTAGAATGGGTGACAGTGTGTGTGTGTGTGCGTTTGTGTGTGTGTGTGTGTGTGTGTGTGTGTGTGTAGGCAGCAGCAGCAGGACTGCAGTGCCGATGACTTACTCACCCCGGTGTCATTATTCACAGTTTACAAACCATGACAAGACAGGCAGAGACAATCACACACACACTTTCTCTCTCCCTGTCTTTCACACACACACACACACACACACACACACACACACACACACACACACACACACACACACACACACACACACACACACACACACACACACACACACACACACACACACACACACACACTTGTCTTAATTCAGCTCTGTGTGCGGTTTTGTCTTTCCTTCCTTGTGTTTACACAGCAGCTTGGAGTGACATATTGGTGAGGCCTCTTTATACACACGCGCACACGCACACACACACACACACACACACACACACACACGCATACACATCCACTCATTCATTCACTGACTTAGAACATGTTTTACATATTTTGTTTAATTGTAAATCTTTTTTTTTTTTTTTTTTTTTTTTTTTTTTACATTATTCAAGATTACTTAATTTTGAGCATATTTTTGAGTGTTGTGCACCACAGCAACACCACGCCAAAGTCCTTTTATGTGCAAACCTACTTTGCAATAAACCTGATTTTGACACACACATACATGCATGTTCACACAGACACAGAGATGACTGACAGATTTAGTGCAGACACTCATGCTACCTGGGATGAATCCTAATGACTTTGGTGATCCCCTGACTTTTTATCTAGCACCACTAGAAGATCAAAATGTTTCACTTATCCCATGAAATATCTCAACATCGACTAGATAGATGGACTGGCATAAAATGTGGTGCAGACATTTGTATTAACCTCGGGGTGAATTAAAATGGTGGTCCGGGATTTTTCATATATCAATATTATTAGGTGAAATTTGATTTGAATTTTTTATTTCGAATATGTGAAAAAGAAAAAGAAACATGAAAAAGAAAGCAAAATGTTCATACTGAAAACAATAGACTTACACATAACAGTAAGCATAACGCAATGCAACACTGTCAACCATATCCGAAAAGGATTGGGAAGAAGTAAACACTTATCAAATCCCACACCTTCCCCATTAATCAGTGATTGCTAGTATAACAGCTTCGTCATATATATGAATCTATGAAAGAATAATTATTTCCAATACTTATACAAATAATTTAATTACTAATTAATACCATCATACAATATACACTTTTTCAAATCTTTACTTTGTCCAGTACTTGTTTATAATCATTCTCAACAGCATCAGCTGTACTTTGTCTTAGGTGTTAATTTAGAAAACGCTAGCTTGCTAACTTAGGTGGTGTGCATTGTAAATATTTTACCTGCTTAATTACAGCTTAACACATCAGCTAGCGTGGCTGTGGACTCTATTCAGACTGCAGGGACAAGCTGTTTTGCTGCATTTTTTCATAACAGCATGAACAGCAAAAATCACATGGGATCTGATCTTTTCAACGATGTGGGCCACTTTCATATATGATCCTAAATTAGATAAAGGTCAGACTTTTTGCAAATATCTGAGCAATAGAGCAATAAATTGAGCACTAAGGCTTGCAGTGTAAATGTATTACTGATTGATGTGCAGATTATAGTCTTGATCAATCACTTGAGTGTGTTCACATTTTAAAAGAGGAAACAAATAAATATTTAACAAATAAATACTGTCTGGCCCTTTAAGTGGAAGGCATTAATTAACTTTTTAATATAACCTTTTAGATTTTAACATCTTTTAATTATGTCATTTGGATACTGTCCCTTAACTGGACTGAGTAATGCTGCTTTTATCTCTTTATTATAAAACAATTCATTGATTAGTTTACATTTTTCAGCTCTAAGTAATCCATTATGAGTTTTTTCCACTTTTTCACACCAAAGTTGTCATTTTGCCCTTCTGTGGCCCCATTCACCTTTTTTTGTTTTTGACATAATTAGGGACCGAGCCGAAAGGCAAGAGGGCGAGGACTCCAGAAGGGAGTCCTGCCCTTGCCTGGAGGCAAGGACCCTATTGAATTTGTATCGTTTTTTATTATTATTCTATCGACACTTTGCGCCTCAATTTGACCCCCTAAACCTGCTCCAAAACTCACCAAATTCGGAACGCACATCAGGTCTGGCGAAAAATTCGATAAAATGGAAAAACAAACAACGTCGAACTCTCTAGCGCCACCTAGAAACACTAAAACGGCCACTACGCCTGATAGGAATATCGTAGAAAGATCAAACCAAAACTCAATTTTTTGTCTTATCAAGACCTACAAATCACGCGCTGACACCCCTGACCTAAATCCAACAGAAAGTGCACAATTTACTGTTACATGTGGAATTTTTGACGATTCTTGGCCTGCTACAAACGCTATCTTGTCCGAGGGCGTTCATCGTGGCGGCTTCAAACTTAAATAGCTGACTGAGCACACCCTGCTGCACAAACGATCTGAACAACTTTTCCATTACTCGTCCGGTTTGGATTTTAGAAGCCCTCAAAGGTCAAGTGCCCAAAAACCCTCGCCAAAACGCTCCCATAGACAATGAATGGGAGGAATGTCTCATGCCACTTTGACCCTAAATTTGACCACCTAAACATGCTCCAGGACAGACCAAATTCAACACGCACATCAGGTCTGGCCATAAATTTGATAAAATGGAAAAATTAACCCCAAAAGTGCCAAAATGGACTCTCTAGCGCCACCTAGAAACAGTAAAACGGCTCTAGCACCACCTAGAAACAATTAAAAACGGCCACTATGCCTGATAGGAATGTTGTAGAAAGATCAAACCAAAACTCAACTGTTTGTCTTATCAAGACCTACAAATCACGCACTGACACCCCTGACCTAAATCCAACAGGAAGTGCACAGTTCGCCGTTACATGTAGGATCTTCGACGATTTTTCAGCCACCTAGAAACAGTAAAATGGCCATTATGCCTGATAGGAATGTCGTAGAAAGATCAAACCAAAACTCAATTGTTTGTCTTATCAAGACCTACAAATCACGCGCTGACATTCCTGACCTAAATCCAACAGGAAGTGCACAATTTGCCGTTACATGTGGGATTTTTGACGATTTTTCAGGCTTTTAAAAATATATATATTATTCCTGCATACTTTCAGTTACAGACTCCATTCAAACGTCAAAATGTTGCCACAAGTCTCATCTATAGATGTTTGTCATTTGGTCTGGCTATGTTTTATACTTTTTGATCTGCGGCCCCACATGTGAACCCTGTTCCTCTCCCATTCAATCTGTACTCTGCCTGCTGTCTGCCCTCATGTGCTCCAGTCGTTAACTACCATGGCAACGACTGTGTGTGTGTGTGTGTGTGTGTGTGTGTGTATGCAGCTGGCTCAGCCAGGTTAGTGTGCCATTTATTATTATGTTTCTTCAACCGCCTCTTTGCGCCTTAATTTGACCCCCTAAACCTGCTCCAAAACTCACCAAATGTGAAATGCACATCAGGTCTGGCCATAATTTCAATATAATGGAAAAACAAACAACGTCGAACTCTCTAGCGCCACCTAGAAACACTAAAACGGCCACTACGCCTGATAGGAATGTCGTAGAAAGATCAAACCAAAACTCAATTGTTTGTCTCATCAAGACCTACAAATCACGCGCTGACACCACTGACCTAAATCCAACAGGAAGTGTACAGTTTGCCTTTAAATGTATGATTTTGGACGATTTTTCAGGCTTTTTCAAAATATATATATTATTCCTGCATACTTTCCGCTATATACTTCATTCAAACGTCGAAATGTAGCCACAAGTCTCATCTACAGATGTGTGTAATTTGGTCCGGCTATGTTTTACACATTTTGATCTACGGACACACATGTGCACCCTGTTCCTCTCCCATTCAATCCCACATCTCCATTCTGTCTGCCAATGCTCTGCAGTCGTTAACTACCATGGCAACGACTGTGTGTGTGTGTATGCAGTTGGCTGAGCTAGGTTCATTTGTGGTCTTAGTGTGCCACCCAGTGGAGAAAACTTGTCATGATACCTGATAAGGAAGTTTTCTGATTCTTGTTCAAGTTTATTGACTGTATTATTATGATTTTAGATATCTGTGCAGTCTGTCAACTATTTCACTGACATTGCTGTCTAAGTCTAGATCAAACACGAATTACATGAGCATGAACTACAAACATATCTACAGGTTTCACTGGAAATAAGTTCCTCTCCTGTTTGACTAATCAAAGTGGCAGTTCATTTCAGTTGCTCAGTCTAAATGTCTACACAGACAGAGAGAGAGATCGTGTGTGTAACGTGTATCTACTTATTGCAGCGTCCAATAAATGCCCGGGTCTGAATGCGTCTAAATGCACCTGACGGAAACCTTTCCGCTTCGCCGTGGCCCGACGTGCGCAAGGGGGCGAAGTCCCGCCCAACGCTGCTCGCAGCTTTAATTTTATTATATTTTTTATATTTGCTTTGTTTGCCTGTTACAGTGAGTGGCAACGTTGTAGAAATTAGCCAACAGAAGAAGAAGTGGAATCAGGGTCTGAGACATCGTTTGTTTCAGACAATCAGATTTGCTCTGCATTAATAGGGCAAATTTTACCAAGACTATTTTTGGTGTTTCGTTCCAGTTTCTGTCTTTATGTGCACATAGATGGAGACGCTTTTTTTTTTTACAGGCACAGTGAGTGAGTTGGTCATCACTGTTTCAATAATAGCAGAGACAGATCAGATTTCTCCCTTCAAGCACTATTAGAGTGTGTGTCACATGTGTGTGTTAGAGACAGAAAGTGTTTCCTCTCCCGAGGCCTCTCACTTGAACTCAGTGTGAGAAAGAACCTCTTGTCAATCGTCTACTCAGGGCTGTTTAGGGAAATGAGGGATTCATCAGTCAGCCGCTCGGCTCTGGGAGGGCGATGAGCCTGTAAGGGTTTACAGTATCTGACCCAACACCTGCACAATGCTTTTAGACCAGAAAGAGAGAGAGATAGACCGGGGGAGGAAAAGAAGAAGGATGGGAGGGGGCCAGAGGGGAGGACAAAAAGATGGAAGAACAACATTTGTGGCCATCAGAAAGAAATCCAAGCGCTATTCAGATAAAAAAGAACAAATTGGCAGAAAGGCATAGTTTCTGCTTTTCTTTTATCACTACTCCACCTCCTCCTCTCCCTCTTGCTCCAAATCTATTCAAGATGTCTCCAGACCCCCCCCAACCTCCCCCACCCCTCTGTTTGCCAACTCCTGGCCATCGCAGGCTTGCTGAAATATTCCTCTTCAAATAGTTTCTCTCCGTCAATGTTGTCTTTCTTTCTTTCACCACCGTAGAGGCTCGGGTCACACACACTTGTCACTCTGGACCAGCTGTCTTGCACCATCTGTCCACTGTCCGCTCTGAACACACACACACACACACACACACACACACACACACACACACACACACACACACACACACACACAGACAAACACACACACACATTGCAACTTTGGCACTAAAATGTGGCAGTTACTGGCAAAGACGCCATACCCGAGAACAATTTATGTTTATTGGGCTGTGTCAAAATAAATACAATATCTGACAATGATAGGGGAAAGACAAAGAGCAAGAGGGGTGACTGACAAAAGAGAGGGAAAGAAAAAAAAAAAGCAAACACTTCCGAACTAAGGCCGAGATCCATTTCCACATGGCCAACGGTGAAAATGAGAAGTCATGCATGATCCGGAAAACTTGTCCACTTTCTTGATTGGTTGTTGGGACTTTTTGTGTGTTTGCACTACATTTTACCTCAACACCATATGTGTTGAAGTGGGCAAAAATACTGTGTGTGTGTGTGTGTGTGTGTGTGTGTGTGTGTGTGTGTGTGTGTTTGTGTGTGTGTGTGTGTGTGTGTGTGCGTGCGTGCGTGCGTGCGTGCGTGCGTGCGTGCGTGCGTGCGTGCGTGCATGCTCTGCATTCCTATGAGCAGCAGGTTGGAAAGACGGGCCATGAGAGCAAACACTGTTGGCCACTGTGTCTCCTGGACTCCAGCCAGACAACACACACGCATGCAAATACTGTATACATGTGTGCACATACACATAAACACACATGCATACGATCAATATCAATATCAATAAAAACACATCTCTTAATGGTTATATGTTGATTGGAGAAACATGAAAAGACCATTTAACATTCACAAACTTGAATTGATCATATCACTAAATTCTTTACAGATTTTTACTAAATTTATGTTTACATTGCTTTAAAACTTTGGGCAGCAACGCTTCATTTCTTGTCCACTCTGCACTGTCTCTACAACTTAATAAAGGCAAACATAATACTATACTATAGCTACTTACTGAATAGAAAAACACTTATGGCACCTCTAAATATAACAGTATATTAAAGCCTCCCTTTGCTCAAAAATGTGTTTTCCTTATTGTTACTTGCTGTTTGAGTTTCACTGTGTAGAATGATGTACGTGCACTTGACGTCTGTTTTCACATTCATCTCTTAAAGAGAAACGTTTCTCTGTGCTCACCTTGAATCTGAATTTAATAGTGACATCACAGCTAGTTTGGAGCCAGACGTGGTTAGGTATGAAACTTACACGAATGTGATGTGGAAACCTGAAGCCCCCAATGCACATTCACTGAGGAGGGACTTTTAGGTGAAGTAGAATATATCTTGTGTCCAACAGCTAAATGTTTTAAATGAAACATGTTTCCATAATCATATATTTTGAGGGGGAAGGAATATATTCAGCCTTTTCAACATGGTAATTGAACTTTATGGTAGAAAAAAAACATCAAATGCATATTATTATACACAGAAGAGCATTTTTGATTGTCTTGTGGGGATCTTTAAGCCTATTTGCCCTTTTTTGCCAGAGTGGCTGATACCTCATTTTAAATCCGACCTCTTGTCAATCTGCCAAAACAAGCAAATCATATTGTGTATTGGCCAACTAAACTGCCACCATTATTCTTATCCCAGACCTCCCTGTCGAAGTCAGCAAATCCCTCAACATGTGAATCAACACCGAAAGTCTGGCAAAATACTTTACAAAATACTTTTTCTTAAAATTGATTTTGTTTTCAAATATATTTCATCATATTTAACTTTATTTGATGCCAAATATCTCTCCTCTGTAACACTAGGAATGTCTTAATGGTGTTTGAGCACACACATCCCAACCAGTCGCGGCTAATTTGGTGCAACACATCTTATTTCCACAAGACAAGTTCAGACATTTCAGCGCTCAAAGCTGAGTGATGCCTCTGTTCCATTTATTAACCACAGCGTTACAGGAGCTGTTTGGTTCGAAATCTGACCCACTGTGCTACAATGTCCACGATGAGGTTTGTTGCCTAAATATAGAGAATATGTTCAGGTCAGAGCTTGATGAGTGACTTTAAAATGGCGACATCCCAGTGACGGGGACATAGAGGGCGCTATCTGAGCAACAACACCAAAACATCAGACTGCTTTTTGAAGGCTACCGCTGTTAGCTAAATTAGATTAGCAGGGTATGTGTGTGTGTTTGTGGGTGCACCAGGAGTGCAGGAGTGTCATATTAGTTGGTATAATGCATTGAACAGCTGTGGCGCACACACACACGCACACACACACACACACACACACACACACACACACACACACACACACACACACACACACACACACACACACAGATACCAACACTTGCATACACATAAACTGATTAACATTACCAGAATATCACACTCCAGCCCTGACCTCTAAGAGATTGATTGACAAGCCGACTGTTTTTAAATGCATACGCGTGTGTGTGTGTGTGTGTGTGTGTGTGTGTGTGTGTGTGTGTGTGTGTGTGTGTGTGTGCGTGAGCATACGTGTGCATGTGTATGAGTGTGTGAAAGTGTGTATCGGTGACACAGTATTCAATGTGTGTCTGTAATGGAAGAAGTGGACTGATGTAATGAGGCTGTAATAAGGCTGAAGCTTAATCCTGGTGAAGACAGACATAGACCTCTCACCCCTGCACACACACACACACACACACACACACACACACACACACACACACACACACACACACACACACACACACACACACACACACACACACACACACACACACACACACACACACACACTTTTTCTTTTTCCTTCCTTCCCAACTTGCCTCTGTTTCTTCTTCTTTTACCACTTTTTCTTTTCTTTTCCTCCTTTTTCTTCTTTAACACAACCTTTTGTTCTTCCTTCCACCAACACTTTTCCCTTAAGTCCACTTCCTTTCCATCCTTCTCATTATTTTCTTTGTCCCTATTCTCTTTTTTCTTTCCTTCCTCCTCATTTCCTCCCTTCCTTCCCACAATCTTTCCTGCTTGATTTTCCTCCATCTTTCCTCCGTCCTATCTCCTCTCACTCCCTCTCTCTCCTTCCATCAGTCCCATTTTCCTCTTGCCTGCCTTATTTTCTCCTTTACCATCCCTCCTCCCTACCATCTCCACCTACTTCCTTCCATCTCGTCCTCTCTCCTAACATTTCCTTTGCTCAGTCACTTCTCTTCCTCCACTGCCTCATTCCCTTCAGTCTTTCTCCCTGTCTCTCACTGAATACCAAAGAGAGCGTGCATGCTTCCTTTAAGTCCTCCACATTAAGCAAGGCAATAAAATACTACCAAACACACACACACACACACACACACACACACACACACACACACACACACACACACACACACACACACACACACACACACACACGTACATGCTGTACTTTAAGAGTCACTGGTTGCTTCCAAATAGTCTCACTCTATTTCACGCTCCAGACACACATTTCCCACCACAATTTATCGTCCTTAGGTGGCCAGTGCCCCCCCCCCCCCCTCTATGTGTCTCTAACCCACACACCCAAGTTGTTCTGATTTCCTTTCTGGTCCAGGTTTTTGTGGCAGATGTAATTTTCTGTTTTGGCTTTCATCAAAGGAAAGGATTCTCCAGCTATTAACAGTGGGATTATTGCGTAAGAACACTTACTACTTTTATGACCTTCGTTCACAGTTAAAATTAAACTAAATAAAAATTTACTTTTGAAAATGAGGACAAAACGGACGCAATTTTTATCCAACAAATAAAAACTAAACATGAAAGAACCGCGGATGGACAAATTAACTACTCACTGTTTTAATGCAAATTTTCAATGACTTGCATACATCTGCAAAATCACACTGTGCAGCTTCTGATTAGTAAAGTGGTATCTTCCAGCGGCCAAAAACATTGCTTGTGTAGAAGTTAGCCACTTGACCTGTTACACTTCAGTTATTATGAAGCATCTTGCATTCAGTGTCTGATGTTACTGGTTCATGGAGGAAATGTAACTGCTATAACATTATTAAATACTATGTATGTGAATGTTAACATTACTTTCAGTCAGGTATCTTTTGTGTTGCTGTCACAAGAAAGATTCCAGGATTATTGTTGTATCATTTCAAAGAGGAGGTCAGATATGAAAACTACGCCTGTAACTATGGTAACAATTCTCAACAAAGATGGTGACAGTTGCAGGTTTCAAAATACTTAGAAGAAATCAAAACTGCAAAGGCCTGATATAAATATGACAAATATTTCACAGACATAAAGTAAACTAAAACGGAATCTACTGCTACAATTAACACTTTTTACAACAGAAATGGACATCTTTTTAAAGAGAGGTTATCATCTTATATTATATTATTATTTTGAGGTCATTTGGGGTAGAGAAGGGTTTAATATGCAACAAATGCAGCCGGAATCCAACCACAGATATTGTGGTTATGTTGTATTCATTTTAACCAGAAGGCACCCGAGGTACTCCAAAGTTGGGTTGCTTTTGTTTCTCTGCTGATCCATGGTGATGGCTACTCCAAAATTAACTAATAAAATCAAATGTGATAATAAAATCTGAAATATTTCGGTTTCATGTCATAAGCTGCAACATTTACAACAATGTTCATTCTCCTTTTCTATGGAGAACATTAAATCAACAGTGACTATCAGCTAATCTATCAATTGATGGTGCAGTGCGTTTACCAAGTTAACCAGAAGAGTTGATGCACAGCGCACTTTTCACTCTGTATGTGAGGGTTTTTTTCTGTTTGTGTGAACTTTTTAAAACAAATGACAGCTCCAATGATCTTTGTCATCTCCTCTTTTCTTGTTCCTGCGCATGACGCTGAATGTGGAATCAACCACAAAATCACTCAAAAGTTTTGACAAGAG
>NC_084971.1:18838485-18875985 GCF_963691925.1 Scomber scombrus
GAGACTAGCTTATTAAAAAAAGCGATCTACAACTGTACTGTACTACTGTACATGCCCATAAGTATTTTCTTACAGACAGTCACAAACTGGTCAGAGGGGCCCTGTGAGGCAAAGGTGATCCATTTGGATCTATCTCTACTTCCCCTGTGTCTATAAAAAGCCTGGTGTCACATAGTGAGATCTCCTGTCTCCTCTCCCAGACTCTCTGACGAGGTGTCAACCCTTCTCAGCTCAACCTGACACAGAAGCCACATACCAAACATCTTCACTCCTGTTTTCGTGTACGTGTCTGTGTTATCATCTTTCTATTTGCGTTTTTTTTGTTTGTCCATCACGTTAAGACCGAGCAGATAAACAGAATCGCTGCGAAACAGAACCGGAGCAAATGGGAAACACTCTCTGTTCTCTTTGGCCTTCCTCATCATACTGAGAGGCATTTGGTTCAAGTCTATTGCCCTGACAATCAAAATGCCTCCTGTAATGCTATCATCACGCAGCAGCACCCCCGGCAACTGTATTACACCCATTCAAAAGGACACATAACTTTATTAACTCGCACACAGCGTGGTGTGTCTCTAAAAGCAGCAGGCCATGCAGGCCGCCTGTCATACTGATAACATAACTTTATTAGCCAGTCTATTGACACGGTTGCAGACAGCAGCCTCGCAAGCTCAAAAAGTTCATTAAGTCGTTCGTGGCCCGCCTTCAAAACAACACAACTTTATTACAAGCGGCACGGGCAGACATGAACACAGCAGTTGTCACTCAGCTGCCAAGGGAAGGATTTGAATTACATTGTGGAGGGAAGAAACAGAGGCGTACTGGAAATATATATATATGGGACTATAGCGGCATGTTCTGTCACACACAATTACAAAGCTTTCCTCTTTGTTCTTGACCTTTGTGATTTGTGCAAATGAAAATGGCACAATGAAGCTAATTCATGAGTCATGCACACCTGAAGCTCACTGATTTTGGTTTTGATTAATTTTCACAGATAATATCCAGATTTCTTAAAAAAAGGAGCAGATTCAATTTTCAAGAAGCTTTTAAGCTAATCCTGCAGTAATAGAAAACAAGTAGAAGAACAGCGACAAAATACTAAGAGCTGATTTTACACCAGACTTTACTGAAATAAATTTAGAAATAAGAAAGAGTTAAACAGTGTTTGTGCTGTAAACTGTATTTTTTAAATTGAAATTTCATCCAGAATTTTGTATTGTTGAATGTATATTCAAGAAACATACATACGTAGTACATATATAGTCAAATCAAGTCAAATAAAAACATCCAACTACAGAAATACCACATCTATTTGTTGTTTGTTGTTTTTAGTTAGTCAAGGCAGCAAATCACATGAATGCATTGAGTATGTCTGCACACAAGCATGTGGGCACAGGCACACACACGCACACGCACGCACGCACGCACGCACGCACGCACGCACGCACGCACGCACACACACACACACACACACACACACACACACACACGCACGCACGTACACACACACAGTTGGATTCCTTGACTCAGTACCATGTGGCATTTGCTTATTGAATGCTTTCCTCCGGAACACATTCATAATTTATGGAGAGATTGGATCTGTCTCCACAACACACCCACCCCTCCCATCCTCTCCCCCTGCCCTCTGCCCCCCATCCCTGTCAACCTCCCTCTTTCTCCCAATAAACACTTTACTTGCTGTGACACAAACACAAAGCAGCAAAGTACTTTCTTTTTTCTTTTTTTTTCTTTTTTAAATTGTCCCACTGAAGTATTTGTTTGAATATTTGAATATTTGAGTATATTGTTTGAACAAAGTCAAAATAAACTAACTGAAGTAAAATAAACTGATATCACTCTCCTTGTTCTTCTGTTTTTTTCTCTCTCCAGGGATTTTCCCAGTAAGTGATGTTACTAATTGACCAATCAGGTTGCACTAACAAGGCTGTCAGACCGTGTTAGGATCAACCGCCAATCACGGCCCGCTGAGTCGTCTCCCTGGGCAACTGTTAGCCAATGACCTGCAAGAATCTGACTCGGAGCGATCGCGATCAACTACCAGAAGCTGATACACAAAGTCAAAATACACACACACACACAGACACACACACACACACACACGCACACACACACACACAGACACACACACACACACACACACACACACGCACACACACACACACACACACACACACACACACACACACACACACACACAAACATGAACTAAAGTCACGGAGGGCAGCAACACAGGCAAGACAGTTATTTACAAAGGGTGAATAAATCATACGTGTGTGTGTACGTGTGTGCACCATTACTTAAAAAGTAGGAACAAAGACTTTGCTGCCCATTAGTGGCCAAAACCTTGAGGGCAAGAACACACACACACACACACACACCCATTTACACACTTTCACTTACACAAACACACACACACTCACACCGAGCTTTGTTCATTTCCATGTCTTTTGAGACCATCTCTGCCCCTAGCATGTAAACAGTCAGAACAGCCTTTTCATGCTACCATACTGTATGGTTATTTTCTATTTCTTTCATCTTTTTTTTTCTTTCTCCATCACACTGCGCTGCCCCTTAACCTCCTTTCCTCTTTTAATTTGCCCACCTGACTGCCCTAATGTCTCCTTTCACCATCATTTAACTGCTTCTTTTTTTAAACCACTCCTTTGTATTTTTCTCTGTTTCTCAGCTTTTCTTCACCTTATTCCTCCTTCCTCTCTCCTTCTTTATCTCTCCTTCTTTTCCATCATTTTGGGACATTTCTTTAACTTCTCTGTGTCTATTTAAAACTTGTTTCTCATTCTCTTTCTAATCTTCCTCTCTGTCCATCTCCATCTTCTACTTTTAGCCCCAAGGGAAAAGGAGTTATAAAGATACCACTTTTATGTAAGTAAGACAGCGGGTTGCCTCTTCATGTCATGGTCAGTGGAGCCTATGTTATTAACACACACACACACACACACACACACACACACACACACACACACACACACACACACACACACACACACACACACACACACACACACACACACACACACACACACACACACACACACACACACACAGATTCAGCTTTGTCCCATGACCACAGTGGTAATCAAGGATTGACACACTCACACACATATGCACAGGCAGCTTGTTAGTATGTTAATTTTTCACTGTGCATATGAATGATCATCTGAGCGCAAACAAACACACACAGCGGCCATCTGCTCCACTGAGGTGTGTGTGTGTGTGTGTGTGTGTGTGCACTTTTGTGTATGTGTTTCGCCCCTATTGCTCTGGTTTAAATGTCACCTTCGTCTTGGGAGGAGAAAAATTCTCTTCATTGCAATAAAGATATTTTCTCTCAATCTCATATTTACGTACGTGAAAACACACACACACACACACACACACACACATTTATACTGAGATAGATGCCCAGTTGCAAACACACACACACACACACACACACACACACACACACACACACACACACACACACACACACACACGTCTACCAGCAGTATGAAAACCAGAGCCCTGGGATCAGCGGAAAAAAAACTGGGAGCATGACGATAGCTGACATTCCAGGGAATGCTGCAATACCTCATAGCGCACCACACACACACACACACACACACACACACACACACACACACACACACACACACACACACACACACACACACACACACACACACAGAGAGAGAAAAAGGAGATGCTTGTGTAGTGTAGACAGATAGAGGGGTAATCCCAATTTCATTTTTCCAGAAGGGTAGTGGATTAGAGGAGGATTAGGACAGTATCATGACAAGATTATGACACACATGAAGCTCTGCTGCACTAAGCCCATTACTCTCTTTTCTGTCTTTTGTCAATGTGTGTGTGTGTCAGTGTGTGTGTGTGTGCAATTGAGTGAATGAATGCATGTCTGCCTCAATACATTCTACAGGATGAAAACGTGTGGAGCCTGCTGTTAGGAATTTTCCTTGGGGATAGCGCAGAGCATATATGGAGTGAAATGTGTGTGTGTTGGGGGGTGCATGTTGGGTTAGAGGGGTTCAGATGTATTTCTGATGCTTCATACCGCATATGGGTCACTGCTGCTGTCCCCGAGGGGTGGAGGAGGGGTCAGAAATTGGGGTTTCGAGAAGGAGGGTACTTGTTCAGGATTTTGAACAAGGTTCACTGAGCTTTTGAATGATGAGATGTTCACTTGCGGGGGAGAAGTGGGGGATGAGCCCAGTTCAGTGGCTCATGAGTGAATCGCAATTATTATGAGCAAATGGAAGACTGTGACGACCAGATCGGCAAATAGGAAACAGACCTCTGCCAGAGCGCTTTCGTCTTGGTTTGCACTTTGTGTGTGTACAGTACTAGCACAGGCAGCGTGGAGAGTTGTTAAGTTTATGGGCTATGTGAGAAGGTAGCAACGAGAGGTCTGACAGTGTGTTGTTATTTTTGGTCCAGGGTTCTTAGGTAACTAAAGGCCAGACATACAGACAGACAGATAGGAGGCCAGGCCGGCAGGCATGGGGGTCGACACACAGACAGACACACAGCCTCGCTTGAGTGGAAAGTTAGAGTCACCCAAGAGCTGTTTTAACTCGTTACAAATTACGTGCAATTTAAATTTTTGTGGTAATTATTCATTTTTAGATCAATTTCTCTTAAGTAAAAAATTAATAAACAGTTGCAAAAACTTGATTGAGTTGTGTAATCCATCACATCAAGTCTGCATTAGTCTTTGTTAAAGTTTCATCATAATTTCATGGTAATGTATAGACTTTTCCAATCAGTCTGAAGTTTTACGGCTTATGTATGGCTTGTAGTAAATGTACTAAAACATGCAAAATTACCAGTATGGTAATTGTGAACAGTGTTTGGATGTAGTGCTGAAGCAATTAGTAAATTCATCATCTGACAGAGAATTAAACTCTGAAAATTGATTAAATGTTTAACTGTAATAAAGCAAAAATGAGAAAAATGTTTCCCCCTTTCAAAAATGTGAAGTTTCACTTCTTTTCTCATTTGTGTATTATTGAAAATTATCTTTAGATTTTGGACTGTTGTTTGGACAAAACAAGTAGCTTTTTTTCAGACATTGTATAGATATTTAATTAATACATTAAAATAATTGTTAATTGTTGTAGTCCTGTTTGTATGTATGACTTCTTGAGCATTTATGTGCAATATCCTGGTGTAAGACCATATTTTTGTGTTTCCTGCAATGCTATTATTTCATTTCCCTTTGGAGGAAATCTTCAGCTTTAATCATAAGCGTACTAGATATGTGTGGTTAATGGCCTTTTCATCATTGTTCCTCTGTAAGAATTTTCTTTCTGTTACTTTATAATGGCATTATTGAATGCAGTATGAGCCGACAGCAAAAGGGTTACATATGCATGCATGCGTGTGTCTCACTTTTAATGAAGGCCTCGGACGTGGGCAGCAGGTTGCTGACAGTGTGGAAGGATTTGCGATATTTATAAAACAGTAATATGGAGGGAAATTTAATGATCACACGTACATATTGGCTCATTCAGCAAAGAAGCAGTGAGGAAGAAAAAATGTGTTCACCGTCATTTTGTTTCCTTCAATCAATACCTGCCTTTAGTAACAGAGCGATTAAGGGGAGGAACGAGCGAGTTTAAATAACAGAGGGATCGAGAGAGAGAAGGCACCATGAATAAAGGGATGAAGGGTAATGTTGGCATGGTGAGGGGGGAGGCATGTTATGACATCAGATGTCATTAACCAATTAGACAGGGTGTTGCAGGAGAGTGGTTCCAGCAGCCACTAAAAGCCTCTGTGTCACTGACCTCAGGAAGAGAGAATTTAATAACAAACAAGCTCTCATTTCTCTTTTTTTCCATCATCCTTTCTTTTGCCAACAGCCACTTCAGTAATCGCTGCCTTTGTCCTTCCTGAGCTGTCGGACCCTCATTTATGTTGAGCTGAGCAAACCTGCCCATCTGGAGCACCGAGCTACTTAAACTGCGTGTCAAGGCCGCAGATTGTTTGCTGATTGCTGCTGGGTTTCCACACGACCAGATTAGCAATTAGCTTTAAAGAGCTTCGGTCAGAAGGTGAGACTGCTGAACAATCTCATTCAAGTTTTGATTGAGAAAAAGGTTAAGTAACACTTGAGCTTTCACTAAAGTAAAGAATTGAAATACCTGCTTAGAAAAAAATACTATGGTTCAAATGGGCAGATGATACAATACAGGCTGTTAAAAGTAGGTATTTATGTCTATGTTTCAATCAATTTTATCACAGAAGAGGAAATCTCTTTCTTTGAAACTTGGTTGCCCTTGTAAAAAGACAATCTATCCCAGAGCTTATAAGCATTCACACAAACACACACACACATGTAGCTACAGCGCAAGAACAGCTGAGCTTTAGATTGCTCCACAATCCCCCGTGACCGTGAGTTTGGGCCAGAGGGGTGAAATAAACTTACCACCTGCTACTGTTAGTCCTCACACACATACACACACATGCACACACACTTTTGCCTAACATCTGCCACTGCAGTCCCTTGTGTTTTGCCAACACCGGAAACTTTCAGACTAATAGTCACAGTTCAAGGCAGTGCTTACAGTTTCCCAGCTTTTAATGGCTGTTCGCTTTACATCATTAATGCATATCAATCACCATAAACACACATACACACACACACACACACACACACACACACACAAACACACACACACACACACACACACACACACACACACACACACACACACACACACACACACACACACAGTAGGCACATACAGCAGGATTTGTATCATTGAGCTGTGAATAACAGAGCTGAAAGCCTCTGCTGTGAGTATTGAGCTGTTAAAGTTCAGAAAGAGAAAGCAGAGCGACGTGAGCAGGCAGGGACAAGGGGGAAGTAGAAAAAGAAAAGGAAGTGAATACAAATACAAATACTTGCAGTAGAGTAATTAGGGATTGGACAAAATAACAGAAACAAACTGAAAACATACCATTATCTCTAGTATATTATCAAATATACAATTATCTTGTGTAAGTTGGTCTTTATATTTCACGTGGAGGTGCATCTTGTTTGGAAAGCAGCAATCAAGTCCTCCAAATGTGTGGGATACACTGTAATGTAATTCAATACAATATTTTGTGCAGATCTTTCATCACTCTTTTTATACTCCAAATTAGAGGATACTGATTATGGGAGCAAAGGTTCTTTGTTACTGCTATTGTGGGACTGCCCAGAGGTGATTTGTACGCCTGCTTGATCAGAAACCTGAAGCAGTGTCCTCATTATCTACCAACTTTCTTCTTCTTCTTCTTTTTTTTTTTTCTTTTTTTTTTTACATTGGGCTGTCTCCCAGTAAAAACAACAATTATGATGAACTTGACAAAGGGCAAACCATATTGCTTGTAATAAATAGATGGCTGGAGGACTATCTTGGTCTGTTAAAACACAGGGAGAGCAGGATTTTCTCTCCCAATTGGTCAACAACAAGGACACCGTCAGGAGCTTCACGGAGACGCAACATGTAATTTAGCCCTTGTGCTGTCAACAGAGTGATGTTCTGTCCTGTTTTGCAGGTAATAAAAACTTTGTAGGACAAAAAGTGTGGTGCACCTGTTATATTTTGCACAACTTCGGGAGGTCTTAAAGGTGAAGGTTAGGATTTTAACCCTTGGTGCATGTGACAGGGTTTCACAGCTGTAAAGTATACTATAATACTGTCCATAGTATTTATTGTGTATAATAAAGAAAATCCAAAAGACTGTTTGAAACGCCTGGGCATACACATGCACTCATGCACACACAAGTGGTCACGGAGGACAAACAGCGATCAAACGTCCAGCCCCGCTCGTCTGACTCTCTTTCATCTTTGCATGCTAATTAACCTTGACCTGAAACCTCCCAGAGCTTAATTGCTGCCATGGAAACGGCTGCCATTTGCAGAACCACCCAATACACACATATATGCACGCACACACACCACATGCACTGTTCAATTAGGCCCATCCATTCTGCTTGACTAGCAGCAATCATCACCATCAGCGCATCAGATATCACCTGTCTCTGTCTGTTTCTGCCCCATCAACTCATAGAGATGTTGAGGCAGAGAGGAGGAAGGAGGCAGAAGGGGGGGGGGGGGGGGGGGGTTCTGTTTCTTTATACAGGCAGTTCTGTTCTCTGTACAACAACATATGTGTACTGTGTGCTGAACTCATCTTGTAAAAGATATATATTAAAATACTAGTTTGTGATTTAAATTTGTTTACTGGACTCTTGATTTTCTCTCTCACCCTTAATTAAGGAAATCTCCATAACAAAAGCTGGTGTCAGAAGTGGGATCGCTTGAGAGTTCGCCAGAGTTCGGGTCCGTCGGTGGACTCCGGAACCAGGTAAGGGGAGTCACAGAAGGAGAAAACGCAGCCCAGTCAGCTATAAAAGTCAGTCAAGCCACCCCAATGACTTTTATCCCCTCAGAGAGCCGATTGAGGGAAATGAAGCAGGAGATGGGAGTGCTACTATAATTTTAGAAATGCAGATTCAATGTATTCCCCTCCCTCCATCTTAGACCAGCTGCAGTATGACACCCCAGAATGGTAATGTAGAAAACACACATGCATATTGAGTCAGTTCAAATGAGGCGTGCCTGCAACACTGAACTTACGAACCCCCGCAAGCCTGCATGGGACCTGCATAGTGCACACACACACACACACACACACACACACACACACACACACACACACACACACACACACACACACACACACACACACACACACACACACACACATTGGTATTGCTACTTGTAGGTTTTGTCTTAACATGCAGGTTGTCAGGTGGTAATGTGTTGTGGTTAATAACTCTTTCCTCCTCTCCACCCTCATTTCCTCCCCCTCCATCTCATCACTCCTTCACCCCCCTCCCTCTTTGCTTTTCCTACAACTTTCCGTATTCCAGGTGCTGAAGACCAAAGGAATTTTGACTACTGCTGCTTTTTGGGTGACACGCACACGCACGCGCACACACACACACACACACACACACACACACACGCACGCACGTACGCAGACACACACACACACACACACACACAAACACACACACACACACACACACACACACACACACACACACATTATACTGCACCAAAATCATCTTAACCAAGCCTGTAGCTTGCCCCAAGCAAAGTCAACTTCACTGCCACTGGTTCATTTGGGGTCACCATGGGTAGTATTGATCTAATCTAAACCAGTATGAAGCCAGTGGCTGTCAGAGTTTAAGAAGGAAAGGTTAGATGTCTTCCTGACATGAATGCTTTGAGTTCTGCACTAAAAATATAAAAGATGACAACTGCAGAGCTTTACAGAGTACAAAGTGTTCTGATGTGCTGCAGGGAATCAAACCTCAGGACTTTTTGAATCTCAAACTAATCATTTCCGTAACACTGAGTAAAACTATTCAGTACATGACGTTTTTTTTGCTGAATACTTGTTCAGACTCTTCTTCTCTCATTAGATATTTGCATGATTTAAATAATAATTTTGGTCGTTTTAGCTCTATGTATTTTACAGAGGAAAAGTTCTCGTAGAGCAGTTTTTGTGAAGCAAAATGAAATACAGATATATGCATACAGATATTTGAGATACTTTTCAATACTGAAAAAAAAGATTATCATAAAAAAACATACAATAATAATTATAATTGTATCTTTATTCTATGTAGGAAAAGGTCTCGTACAGCTGTTTGTGTTGAGACAAATCAAATGCAGTAGGAAAACATCTTTACGCCAAAGGAAAGCCAAGCAATGCAAAGTTTTGGACAACACCCAGAGTCCTTATCAGATAGAGGAGGGTTCTGACTCATCAAGAGGACCGATTGGCAGGGCGGTTTGTCTCCAATTTCCCCTAAGACTCAAGGGAAAATAATGGGACACACATTGGAAACAATGTGAGTTCAGGTTTTACTAAAAAGGGGATCTCCACACCGATTATACTCCACCGCTCACACTGTCCGGTCCTGTACAAGGACAGACGATATACTTCGCTGCTAAGATGTCTGGGAAACACCAAGTGTTACCTAGCGGGTCTCTAAGGCAACTCTGACAAGAATCTTATGTGCACTGTTAGACACACACACTCTGACAGTAACCCACCCACCCAGACCGCTGCTAGTAATTATGAGAGCTGTAAAACAGGCTGACATCATAGCCTTGGGTTGCTCATTCCTGTGCTGCCTCTCTTTCAAACTATATTATGGTTATATGTGTGTGTTTGTGCAGAGGTAAAATGTCCAGGTGTTATCTGACTTTCACTGCTGCCTTCTGTCCATAACAACCTGGAATGGAGCATGTCCTCGCAAAATAAAAAAACTACCTATGTCATTATTTTCTAACTCACTACAGACACATTTCCAGTTAGCTATTCTACGCACACACCCACTCACAAAATAACTAAATAGTGAATTCATAACCTGGTGGAGATAGCAAGAGAGGAAAAAAGTAGATGATAAGAGACAGAAATTAAATGGGTGGAAATTCAAGGCAAGCCAAAGCTGTAAAACATGAAGACGGCATCATTATCAATTTTGCTGCTGCTGCTACTTTTGGGCTGAAATATGAAAGGCAGTCAGAATTTCGAATGAAGGCACATAAAAATGCATCAACAATTTGCAAGTCGATAACTTCAGCTGAATGAAATGAAGAGTGAGGAGTCTCAGGGGCACAAAAGTATTCTGCAGCCAAGACCAGATGTTGGACAAATGTCACTTATACTCCAGAGAAAAAGTGCTTTCAGAATGAAAAACGTCATCTGATCCAATGTTCTTTGAAACAAATTGCTAAAATTCCTCTTTCTGTACTCATAAAAATGTCTGCCAATGAGCTGTCAGAACGCAGTCGACCTTGACCTCTAATATTGGACCTTTGACCCACTAACAGGAAGAAACCTGCACTCGCACACAGACATACACACATTTTCTCCTCTGAGTCTTCTCTTGTTTCTCCCTCACTGCTCTTCCTTCAGGTCTCCCCCTCTCTGTTTGTACATGCCTGCCAATAGTCCATAATTGAATTTCTCTGAATGATGAGGATCTGTCTTTGTGTTACCGTTGCGCTGAACCCCGTAAAGTTTTGGAACATTGCAGCATGCAAACACACACAGACACACAAACACAAAGAGGGGAGAGGGTGTGAAGCCTTCTAGGCGTGTAAAATATTTAAGAGGGCCAGTGGGGGGAAAAAAACGCTGTTTTGTATTTGTGAAAAAGTGAAGTCAGAGAGACAGACAAGAGACGGAGAGAGCTTCAGGAGAACTATAAACCACAAAAGCTCTCCTTCGACTCGGCCCATTTAGGCCCATTTAGAGACAGCATACTTGCAAGAGAGCGAGACTGAAGGCAAGAAGAAAGAGAGAGGGGGCGAAGAGAGGACGCATATAAGTCTCAGTTATTGTTATTACTACACAGAGAAAATGACAGATAGAGATAGACAGACGAAGAAGGGAAAAAAGGATGTGAGGAGGAAGGAGTGATATGATATGATCAGAGTCCTAACTTGTCTTTGCATAGTTTATCTGATCACTCTTTCAGATAGCATCTGTTTTATCCTGCATTACCCAATCTCCCTGGCATCCTCTTGTGTGTGTGTGTGTGTGTGTGTGTGTGTGTGTGTGTGTGTGTGTGTGTGTGTGTGTGTGTGTGTGTGTGTGTGTGTGTGTGTGTGTGTGTGTGTGTGTGTGTGTGTTCTTCTGCCTGACACTTGCTGAGAGGTCAGAGTTCTTTAGAGCAGCCGTCCAATTACGGGGGGGCATGGTGTTGCCGTAGAGATGAGAGAAAACTGTAATTGGATAATGACACATCAGGGTTGGAACCTGTCATTAGACACTAGTGAGCATGCAC
Source organism: Scomber scombrus (assembly GCF_963691925.1). Classification (NCBI taxonomy): domain Eukaryota; kingdom Metazoa; phylum Chordata; class Actinopteri; order Scombriformes; family Scombridae; genus Scomber; species Scomber scombrus. The sequence goes on from NC_084971.1 coordinate 18,850,394, forward strand.
GTACTGTACACACACATAAATGCTCACACTCTCTCACACATACACACAGGTCGGGTACCAACCTGTGATTACAAACCTGCTGATCTATCACCAGCCTGCAGCTACAGAGCTACAAACTTTCTGTCTTTTTCTCTCGCTGTTTTTGACATTAATCTTCACTAACCTTTAATGCCTCATCTCTCTTTCTGGATGCGACAACAATTTGTTTAATTTATGAATGCATTTTAATTCAAATTTGAGATCCATGAAATTATACAAGTGGCTTTTAAAATGATTTTAAAACTTCAACTTCTCTTAAAGTGACGTCGACTGATGTGCCATGGGTCTGTTTCTGGCCTGAGTCCTTACATTATGTAAACTTGTGTTTTAATGAGCCTGGGTCGCAGTGGTCAGTTCAGACACACTCAGCTTTTGGTGAAATAATGTGAGAGGCTCTGATCTTGTGAGCAACATCTCTGGGAGGAATCACCGGTCAGCTCCCAGTTTCCTCTCCTGGTTTCTTCTGCATCATTACCATGGATGAGGGTCTTGCATAAGCCTCTCCAAACCAATGTGTTAGGCTTGTGGGGAGAGCATAGGGGAGTGAGAGCGGAGTGTAGGCAAGAACAAGTGTTAGAGTGAAAAAAAACTTTAGAGAAAGGTGCTGGAAAGAGAAAAGGAAGATAATAGAGGAGTGACGAGAGAGAGAGACAAGGAGGGGAAGAAAATGGGGGCGCAAAAAAAGACCAAGTGAGCAGGAGAGGGAGGAAAGTGAGGTTTTCTTTTGTGGTGGTTGGAGAGTGACAGGGGTGCCAATAGAGTGGCCAGCGATGACGGTCCCACTGGAGAATGCCGGCTATGCCAGTGGAGTGGCACTAATGGAGCCAGAGAGGGGATGCAGTTGCCTGCCCTGGAGGGGGGATATTGTGAAACTGGACAAGGCAGCTTGACACAGAGCCAAGATGGAGGATTAGAGGGGAGGGAGGGAGGCAACCAGGGCAGAGAAAGACAGCCATGTTAGGTCTGCTGACTGATTGACATAAACTGAACCCTTTCTGTTTTCCATTTGACTGGCGAGACTCTGCGAGCAGAGAAAGTTTCTAGTTTTTGTTTTAGTTTCTGAAAGAGCAGACTGTCGGTGGTCAGAGTAAGTTTTCTCTGTGGATTAGCATTAATAACCCCTTAAAATACAGTTTTCTCCTTTTGTTCCCTCAGAAGTCACTGTAAGGTTGTTAATAGCATCTGTCTGAGAGTGGCATGTATGTACTGCATCACCTTGTTTCTTCTTTGAAAATAAATGATTACACTGAAAGAATCCCTGTCAGAAGAAGAAATATCCAATGTGCCGTGCATCATTTTATACACATACTTTAAACTTTGGCATCTCATCATCATTAGAGCATAAAATAAAGTTAATAAATGTGTTTGAACAATGTTTGACTGAACAACATGAATTTAGTAATGAGTGGGAGATTGTTAAAGGAACAGTTCAACATTTTAGGAAATGTGCTCACCACTGTCTGTTTCCCTTTCCAACTGACTGTCACACTGGTTTCTTTTCACCATAATCGCAATCATTCATTAACGTTGACCACGTGGTTATTATTTTAACCATGACAATGAAGCTCCTCTAACATTTACATGGTAATTCTACCTATAGCTAACCATTTTTTGTGTGCAAAAACCTGTATAAACCTATAATTATAGCATCAGATCTTAAAACTAAACATTTTTCAAGTTATTTATAAGGCAAAGACAAATGGTGTGGTTCAGCTGATAAAGGGATCAGACCTACAATATAAGTTGTTCAATTTGGGGGACTTGTTGTTGCATCTACAGTAGCTATTAGACAGAAGGTGTAAAAGTGTATTTCCAAAACCTATTTCTTTAAGAGGTCCTCATAATCTGCCTCCTCCCCACCTCATACAAAACATGCACAAACACAACTACACAACAAGTGTGCGCCATAACAACCCCCCTCCCATCTATATGGTTGCACACAGCGAGCAGGGGTCAATATTGCTGAGTAGCTGTGATTGGGGTGAGTAGGGGAGCATTGTATGATAAATTGTCCTGATTACTCCATAATCCCTCCCATAATTCAGCAGCCAGGCCGACTCATCCATCAATACAGGGCCTGGATCCATACCTGCAGATACCCTGGAGAGACAAAGCGCTGCGGAGGGAGAGGCAAGGGAGAAGAGAAAAGAGAGGAGTAAAGAGGGAAGAATCTACATCCTGCTGCTATGTAACTCCAGCGCTAACTTAGTATTATTAAGTTAAGTACTGGGGCTAAAGTGAATGAGAAGAGGGGGTAGACATAAAACAGAGCGAGGGAAGTGGGGAGGATGCAGGATGATTTAGCTGCTTTGTGGGGAGGTATTACCGCACACGGTGACCCTTAATCACACACAAGCAAGGCGAGGAAATGCTTTGATGATCTGGAAGACCTCACACACATAGATTCACATACACGCCGGTATATCGTAACTACCTGCTTCCAGGTAAGCCCTTCCTGGCGTTGGATAGGTATGTAACCCCCTCCCAATAATCCACACTCAGGTTACACGCACACACACGCACGCACACATGCACACAAACACACACACACACACACACACACACACACACACACACACACACACACACACACACACACACACACACACACACACACACACACACACACACACCTGGGCACTTCTTTCTGACAGACATGCTGGCTCCAGGCTTCAGGCTACCTGCCATCTACAGTAAGTACTGACATACCTCTCTGCTCTCTTTTCCACATGACTCTCCCCTCTAGCTCTCCTCCTTTCTTTACTTTCTCTGCCCCTCACTTTCTACCACTGCTTTGCTTTTTTTTTTCTTCTCATAGTTAGTTCACAACGAAGAAAAACACTTCTGTCTTCACCTCTGTAAATTCCACCCTCCTCTTTTTTTCCACACCATTTAAGAGAGCAAACACATCTCTAATCTTTTCTTTAAATACCCTTCATTCATTCTGTCTCTAACCACCCCTCGTCTAGTTCTCTCTCCCCGTCTCTTTTTTTCCAGGCGTGACTCTCACTCCTTCTGTAATCTGATGGGCAGAGCAGCGCCGTCACTCCTGGCATGTCCATTATCCTGGATATCTCATTGGTTGACACTGATGCTCCCTGACCTTTCACCTGGGAGCTCTGAACTCTGACACTAACACACCCTGAGCGACAGCTGATTAATTGAGCTGCATTCAGCGCACCAAATTGACCAAGATAAAACAGAAATGTGTGAGGAAATTACAAAAGAGATTATTGGATAATAAATACAACTTATTTTAGAATCTGACATGTATTATATATATATATATATATTTTTTAAATCAAATAGTAGAAATAATACTGATAAATGCATTGTTTCTGTTATGTATTATGAAATAATTATTTTTCAAGAATTTTCAAAAGCTTTTTTTTTCAATGTTTTTGTCTTCAGAGGTTTGATTGGATGCAAAACAAAAAAACCTCAACCTGAAAAAAAGTATATTTTTATAATATGTGCTAAAAACGTAGAAACTACATGGTTAAATGAAAATGTTAGTTTTTAAAAGATACTTTTTGAAAGATACAACTTTATTGTCATTGTCAACTACATTTATGGTCAAGTACCATCACAATAAATCAAGTAGAAGAGAGTAACTAGTTTATGATTTAATGTTCTGTTTGATGTGTCATGTTGACTATGTTTTTTGTCCAAGCCGAGCTGTGATACGTCTGTGATATATTAAATGATGCAACTTTTGTACAGTGTGGACTACATGAACTGCAGATAGAGACCACCCTCTGATAAAACCTCTGTAAAACATTAGAAACAACTCTCAGTACAACATCATGCTATTCAACAGCATCCCCAAATGAATCACAAGGTTGAATCAACATCTCTCTAAAACAGTTTCAACAAAAACTGAATTTTATAACCTTGATGAAGGTTTTTTTTAGGGGGGGCTATTGTGTTAGACTGCATTAATTCACCTGATGAACTGATGTAGATTAAGTAAAATTCATAATTTAAAGAAAAATGAACACAGTTGATTCAAATTCACAAACATGCAAACAATTCCTGGGCTCTGTTCAGGAACAAGTTGGCTCTAGCTGTGCTTAAAGTCAAGTGGGGCGTTTCATGTCTTTACATTCAGCATGTATAACATAATTTTTTGTACTGGTCTTGCCCTTGTAATAATGCCATTTTAGCTTTAGAAAACCCTCTCTGAATCACTTGAGAATGAATTACCGCATTGTGTTGGGATCCGAACGGCCAAATCACTTCTTAGGAATGAGTAGCCTTGAGCAATTCAAATAGGCAGTCATGTGATTCAAATGATGGCAAGCGAGTGAGTCACCGACACTCAACACCTCGACACTGTTGTAACTGTTTGTTTGAGCTCAAGGTGATTCATAATGTGTGCACAGATGATATGGAAATATCTGAAAACACACAAACTTCACCACAAGAAAGAAAAATAAAAAAGACTATTTATTTCCTGTTTGGCTGGATGCGATTTTTGTGATGTGGGAGTCCTAATGAAAACATTTGGTGGACAATATGGCTTTGTATATGCTGAAAGAATCTGTTCTCTCATATGTGTGTGTGTGTGTGTGTGTGTGTGTGTGTGTGTGTGTGTGTGTGTGTGTGTGTGTGTGTGTGTGTGTGTGTGTGTGTGTGTGTGTGTGTGTGTGTGTGTGTGTGTGTGTGCATAAGAGTTTTTTATATCTGTTAAAGTACATTCAGAGAAACAGGAGGGGGCAGGAAATATTGCTGAATAGTGAAGCGGTGTGTTTGTGCCAGTGTGTGTGTATGTTTATTAGAGAGAAAGAAAGAGGGAGAGAGGGAAGGGAAAGAGAGGCCAATCCACAGACGCCTCGGGCTGCAAAGGCTTAATTTCATTTCCTTGGACAGACATAATGGCAGATATTTGCATATCCTATGTACACAAAGTCAGTGGCCAAATATCTCCTCATCCAAAACACTAACCTTGCTACCAGCAGATACTGATCTTTTAAAGGCAGCATCCCAAACCTAAATCATCCCACTCAACATAGGCTAGAATAACCAAAAACAGATATGTAGTCTTTCCTGTTTTTTCCTTCGAAAAAGAGTAAATATGGCCATGATGTGAGTGAGAGAGATTGGTTGAAAGAAAACCCTGTATCAAATAAGTGGACTGTCCTCCCAAGAAAAACAAGACAATAGGTTGCAATGTAAGTGACCCATAGTTACATTTGAATGACAGACGCCATCTAGCAGCCGTAGTAATTATGACCCACGTGGTGGTGCAGTTGCGATATATGTCAACAATTCTCCATATTTGGAGGAGGAAGGATGGTGGGAGGTTATAACCACACAGTGGAGAGGAGACCGCTGTCCGTGTCACATTTCCAACAGGACAGTTTTATACACAATTATTGACAGTCGTCCCTTAAACTTAACCCTGTGGTTATTATTGTAGCCATGACGACGAAGGCTGCCTAACTTTGAGGAAGTAGTTACTTTAACCACCACACCACATGTTTATCTATAAAAGTGATTATTTTAACACTAACAATAATCTTTCCCTAAACCTAACCAACCCTTAAACATAGTGGTGCCACATCATAAAACATCATTATTTTCTAACAGCTTTGGAAAGCACAGACTAATTATGTCATCCACCAAATGAAATTGCTGCATGGTCAAACGACTCATGTGGTCATTTAATTTGGAGAATTTTAAAGATGACCAGGTTTAAGCACAGGGATCATCATATTTTACATAAGTACGACTAAGAAATTTGTGTAAAAAAAAAAAAAATCTAGTTTGGGTACAAAGTGTGTGAAACATTGCGGTTTCATAATAAAGTGGTCCTAAATAATACAATGTTTGATCTCTTAATATCTTTTGAGGATAAACATCTGCTACATGTGACACTTTCCACACAAGTAAAAGTTCAGTTTGTCATGATTTTTCTTAATCAGTGATGGGAGACCCCCCCATCTAATTTGGCCTATAAATCACCTCCTGCTTAGATCTCCTGACTGGAACATTCTTCACCTCTGACCTCTCTGGGACCCGGAGGTCATCATCACTGTGGCAACTAAAGCGCCAAATGCTCTCTGTCTTAATTAAAAAGCATTATTTACTCAGAGAAAATTTCATTTTCTCTACCTTTGACCTCTCTCTTCCTTTTTTCTTTCTCCTCCTCATCCTCCTCCCCTTTCTGTTAGTTAACCGTCGACACGCTGGGAAAGCCCACATCTTCTGAAAGACGCCTGCGCTCTTGTGACCATTGTGCTGAGCCTGTCGTCTCGACCGAGTGTGTGTGTGTGTGTGTGTGTGTGTGTGTGTGTGTGTGTGTGTGTGTGTGTGTATATGTGTGAGTGTGTGTCGCAGGGTTAAGCTCTCACTGAAGACAAAGCCACAACCTGCTAGGCTGCTAAGCAACAATGCCGACTGGTAAAGCCTCATCAGGGCACCGTTTAGCAGAGGATTAGGGACTATTACACACACATAAACACACACACACACCCAAAACGTTGCCTCATCAACTCATTAATTCAAACCCCATACCAGCTTGACTCTGGTTTAATGTGTGTGTGTGTGTGCGTGTGTGTGTGGGGGAGTGAGACTTGAAGTTCACATATTTCCTCCTCTCAATCGTCTCAACCATATTGACTCTGATGATGAAGGAGTGGCATACACCTAGTTTCCCTTCAACTTCCCTTCATCTCTTGCTCAATCACACACACAAGCACACACAATTTCTGCCTTTTTTTGTTTTCTCTCTTCTTTTGGTCTAAGTTTCTGTCAAAATGAAAACAGGAAAACACCTACAGATACACAGAATCATTCATATCATTTAAAATATCATTTAAAACGAGCAGATGGATCAATATCAAGGATAAGCTCACCATCGGAGAAGGCAACCTGGTATTTCTAAAAACACTGGCCAAACAGGCCAAGCAGCAAGATAATACATGCACAAAAAACACACGTACCCACACATACTGTAAATACACACAAACTCTGTCCCATCAATCTCATCTCATACTCAAGCATAACCAGACTTGTGGAAGCAGTGACCCATTCTCTTTTTCCTCTTATCAAACCGTTCCCTTCATCAATCCCTCTTTCATCTCTCCCTCTTTCATCTCGCGACTGATTGCTGTCCAGCACAGGAAAAGAGGGAAAGAGCTGGCAGAGGAGAGGAGAGGAGAGGAAATGCTATACACATTCATAAAAATAAATTAAAAATACAATTAAGCGTTCATGAAATCCATAAAAAAATGCATGACAAAAACATACATGTAAACAATGAAGGCAATGAAATTAAAAAGAAAAAACACTGACATAGAACAGATTAACAAATTAAAAATGAATTATAATAGACAAACAAATGTAAGTTATTTTACAGTTCCAACATGGTAACAAATAAATGGATCCACATTAAATACTGGAAATAAACTAACTATACAGTAGAGAAAACAAGATATGTTTTTCTATTTGTGTGCAGCATAGTAACTAAACTTTTGAAGCTCTCCAAGCTGACTGCTTCCTAAAGATCTGAACTGAGCTACTTGGTTGATATTCCTTAAGCACATTAGAAGTTTTGGCCCTAAGCAGTTAAGTAATCTATTAACTAGCAGTAACTCTTGTTCACTCTCTGGAAACAAGTGTAAAGATTTAAGAATGTGTGCTGATTAAAACTGCAGCATGTCTGACTTGGTCTTTGTAACTAAACTTTCAGTTTTTCCACTCTGTTGCCAAAAAAGGACAATCTCAATCCTGTCCTTATTTAACTCAACAAAATGTAGTAACACTCAGTCAGCCATTTGCTCCACACACTGACAGGGTGGGACGAAAGGACCATGATCATTAAAAAAATAAAATAAAATACAATAACAATAACAATAATAATAATAAAATAACCTTTAGCAAAGCAGGAGGTCTCTTCAGACACATTATCTCTTTTACAAGGGATATCTGGTTAAAATGGCAGCATAATTACCGTCAGTGCCAGAAACTGACCCAGAAAAAATTCATTTACAACAGTCACATCCATACACAACAAAACAGGATCTTAGATATATGAGCAAGATAAAACTTAACAAAGATTATTAATGTTGATGCTTGAATGTCTGATATGAAGGTACTGTTTACAGATTTAGTTTATCTTTTACTTTTTTTGTGTGAAAAACAATATAAATAAACGGGTGTCGTCTGCATAGCTATGGAAAACAATCATTGTCTAGAAATGATATGATAACAGAGGTGTAAGAATTGAGCTATATCAGTTTACTGACTGCACAATACTAACATCTTAACATTCATTAAAGTACATTAAAATTGAGTGTATTTGCTTTTGTGTATTTGTTTATCCAATGTATACATATTTATTAATTAATTACTCTTTTCAATTCTTATTTTAGTTAACTAATTTTATTTTATGGGTACGGTCATGGTGATCTGCTCAATTGTATGACCACCATTAAAGAAGAGAGGTACGAGTTCACACTGTATCTTTTTTTTCTCAGTTATAACGATGTGTGTTTGTGTTGTGTGTTCTGATCTCAAGGTCAAAACTTGTGATTTGCTTGGCTCAGATGTTTCTTGGGTTTTGGCCAGTACAGCGAGGTTTTACTAGCCCATCTTGTTTTACAGAGTCTTTCTAATGAACTTGCTCTGTTTGATCCACTCTTCCTTTCCCTCTGTCTCTCCTCTCTGTCTCGGAGCAAACAGCCACAGCTGTGATCCTCAGTATTACTGCAGTGTGGATACAGTGATCAACAATAGGACAGGAGGGCCGTGTGTGTGTGTGTGTGTGTGTGTGTGTGTGTGTGTGTGTGTGTGTGTGTGTGTGTGTGTGTGTGTGTGTGTGTGTGTGTGTGTGTGTGTGTGTGTGTGTGTGTGTGTGTGTGTGTGTGTGTGTGTGTGTGTGTGTGTGTGTGGCAGAGAGAGACACAGAGACGGATAGATCTTTGGATAATGCCCACCACATGGTGTCTCCAGATGTGTGCATCTACATAACCTAATAGAGTCTAGGCCCTGGGGTGTTGGGGGAGGAAGAAGTGTGGGTGTGTGTGTGTATGCATGTGTGTAATATGGGAGGGGCGAAGGGGTGTGGACACAGGTGTTTTAAAAGGGGGGGATAAATCCAATGGGGAGGTTTTATAGGAACTCACACTCACTGCTGTTTTTCCATCATGTCATATTTTCATGTCACATCTCTATCTCATGCACACTTTATCTGAAAGCCTTAAAATGAAGCTCACATGCCATCATTTTCATCAATAAACATATTTTAAAATGTAACATCTCATGGATTATTTTTTTTTATCAATATGACAAGGACATATTATCAATAAACATATCTGACAACTGTTTTATATCTGCTAACCTTGTTTTTCCTACAGTATCTTCAATGGCAACTAAAGGATAATTAATGTAGTTGGTAATACTTTACTTTAAGTTCCCCTTTTCAGCATTCAAAGCTGTAGTATACTGTATAAACATTTCATAAATGGTTTATAACACACAATAATGTAGTTATGTAATTGTAAGCAGATATGAGGACATTTTAAATATTTGTAACTGTACAGTATTTGTTAGCAATTATTTTCTCCTATGAAGATACATTTTATATTATCACAACTGTTTATACACATCGTATCTGCTTGTTGCTCCCTGATGAACACTGAAGGGATCCTTATCAGGGGAAGCTGAGTGCAGTGACAGAAATGGTAGTTTAACAATGAAGTCAACAACTCCCATGATCCCATACTTCACGACTTTTGTTATTGTTTTGATTGAGAGACACCTAGCGGCAAAAATTACATATTGTACGTTCAAACCACTGTGCTGAGCAAAGTTTAAAAACATAAATACACACTCACACACACACACACACACACACACACACACACACACACACACACACACACACACACACACACACACACGACAGATTTTCCAAGCTCCAAAAAAGTGAAAACATAATTTTCATAATAGCAGGTTGAGCAAGTGTTCATTTATAGCAGTACTGTTGCAAGAAGCAACGTCGGCCCAGTTCGCACATACCTTCTGACCTCAATATAAAACCTAACTAGATTCCACTTCAGAGGTTCTCAAGGTTTCTTGTTGAGTTTTCCAAAAATAAAAAATACACTGTAGGGGGTGAAAAGTAAGCACAAGATTTAATATTGACCAAACACTTCTAAATACTATTGCTTTCAACTTCGTGGTTGTCATTCAGAGTCATTCACTCTGAATGACTTCCATACGTCTGACAAATCTGCTTGTCGCTTTGTTTCTTTCTCTGTGTTTTATATTGTAATATCTGTAAAAACATACTTATTATAGCAGCACATTATAATTGTTCTGCTGAATGAAGTGCGCGTGTTTGTTGAAGATGTGCAGACGACAGGGGACCCTGTGCTAAACACATACACCTGGAGCGCCGAGGCTCACACACACACAACCACTTATACACTCAGAGGCCGCTTGTCTGCGACAGCTGAGCAGAGAGCAGCCTATCCGAGTCGTATTTTTACCTCGGCCCACACGCTGAGCAAAATGCCAACTCTTGGCCTTGAGAAACTCACACACACACACACAGAAACGCAGGCACACATGCAGACACACACCCTCAGACACGACAGGTCAGGCCCAGCAAACCACCGTAGCGGCCACAGAACATAAACAACTTTCACACACTCAATGAATCATCTGAGCATTTCAATATTGTTTTAGATAAATATATTCAGCCACACATATAAATATATGCAACCATAATTATTCCCCGAGACCACAAAAGACCATGACGGGAAGTTAGTTCCCACAGTTTCAGCAGCCTTACCAGCCCATCCCTATGGTACTGGAAATCAACAGCTCGGCTTACAGTACAGACGAGTGAAAAGTGAGTGAAGAAAGTGGAAGGTGCTTGACGACAACAAACAGAAGTTCGCTGGTTTGACTGCAAACTATTTTCTGCTCCTGAAACACCAAACGTAACTTTAGATGTGAAACCTGCTTCTACATTTCGCTGCTCGTACCTCGCTTTCTCCTCTCCATCCTCACACACACACACACACACACACACACACACACACGGACACACACATACACACACATCACTCCCAGTGGGCAGCAGCTGTTGGAGTGCTAATCTCCATTAGCTACTGAACTGGCTTCTATGGAGAGGGCCATGCAAAATCTGTGCGCTCACTCCTCTTTACTCTTTCATCCAAGTAGAACACCACCACTGCGTCACAGAGAAAACCAGACATTTTTTTCCTCTGCCCTACAATGTCTGTAACATATTTCACTGTGTCATTTTAAGTCCATGAGCTGAACAAGCTTACAATGATACACACAAACACACCACTGCACGGTCTGTAACAAGCTACAGTTCATCTGAATGATCTCAGGCCTTCTTCGTGGCGCTCACATTAAATGAAACACATGAGAAAAGGAGTAATATTTGGGACAGCAATGCAGAACAGTTGAGTGATGGGCAGGAAAAGAGAAATAAAATCAGGACTTACAGTCTGTAAAGCTTTGTCGTTCCCAGGAAAAGAAGCTCGGGGAAGACAGCCAGATTATTCCGATTCAGGCGCCTGGAAAAACACAGCATAAATTAGGGAATAAACTGTACCTCGCCCCTTCCAGACAGTGTGGGTGAAGTGGTTACATTTGTGTATAATTAGCTTTTTAGAGAGAGATTTGTGTTTCCTGATCATCGTATCAAATAATGTTATGTTATGTAGATTGTAATGCAATTCTGTGCAGTTACAGGAAGAATGAGGGGATTGATGGAGACACAAACACACACATGATTATGGATGGATACACAAAAAAACAGACTCTGGGTTACCCTGATTTAAGGGGTACAACATGGCTGCCAGACAAACAGTGAACTCGGGAAGGACGGAGGGAAAGCAGGGGGAGGAAGACGAGAGAAGGGGTTTGGATGAAGGGGAGGCAGAGGGGGGTACTTTTTTTTTTACCACAAAGGCGGAGGAGAGGAGAAGATGTGGGAAAAACAAACAGGCAGTCTGGCTGGGCTACCGAATGTGTGAAAAGGACCCCACTGAGTAAACAAGGCCCTCACAGGGGAAGAACTCACAACAACCCATCATCACACAATACACACACACACACACACACACACACAACACACACACACAGAGAGAGAGAGAGAAACAACAGAGTTGAGAGAACTCGGGTGAGTTTAATAATCTGGGTGCGATCATTTAACCCTGGTTGAGTGGAGTGAAGAGGTTTGTGTGCCAGTGTGTGTGTGTGGATGTGCCTTGATGTGAGTCAGAGGAGAGTGAGGCAACTGAGTGACACAATGAGAGACAGGCTCCTGAAACAGTTTAACCCTGACACACACACACACACACACACACACACACACATTGACAGGCCCAGCTACGGATGCTGTGTTGGCTGGTAGTGGAGGAGAATGGAGAGAGGAAAAAAGAACAGGATATTGAAAATAGGGGGAGGAAAGAGTGACTTCAAACTAATAAGAAAAGTGCAAAAGCCCTGACTAACAACACATAGTTTGCATTATTAACACACACAAACACATATAAATCACATAAATGCCAGTTTGCTCCAACAAAACTCCAAGAAAATCTCTCAATTACTTTTTCCTCCAAATCCTTGTCTTTCACCTCTTTTTGCTTCACTATCATCTGATGTGGACTCCGTTTCTATGATGTCACCGCCTTTCCACCCACAGGTGCACAAATATATGAACATGCTCACGCGCATGCACACACATGCACACTCCACGGTTACATCAGAGGCCACTTAAATATTTAACATCCCGCAGAAATGATGTTTCTAAATTATTCACTCCTCTTCCGTTAACGCCAGCTAAGAGCCCTACGTGGTCCCGCGGAGGGGCCCACTCCCCCTGCAGGTTCTACCCAGCCATGAGCACCCGTTAGTGGGCTAGACCTCCCCTGGGACAGCGCACGGACTGGTGCTCGAGGTGGGGAGGAGGAAGGAGGACAGAGAGCGGGTATGAGCTCACTCCCTTAAAATAGATGCAATGCTGTCAGACTAGGAGACTGAGAGAATGAAGTAATGACGCAGAGATCAAAACTGGTCTGTTGCATGGTTCCTCTAAGGTTTCAGCACATTTAAATGTACTTTATTCTTTTTTCATAACTTGACTAACACTCTGATTATTTCAACAAGATATTAACACCTTAATCATAATCTATTGCTCATTTTAGGGACATAATTAACGTAACTTGATAGAGCTGAATTATTCATCAATTTCACAAATTAGCTTTGTCATGCATTTGACATTTTCATTATACATATGCATCACAAAAGTCACACAAAATTAAATTGTAGCATTAATATTTTGTGTGCATTTTAAAGGTGCAGTTGTAGTATTTAGTGGCATCTAGCAGTGAGGTTGCTTGTCAAATTAAAAATAGTGTATCGGTTGAATATAAGACAACATTGTATTCTAGAAACTACGCTTGAAAAGTAGTGGTTTAACTATATTTGAGAATTAGACAATTATGTGTTAACAAAATCAGAGAGAGTATTGTTGCATTATGGATTGTTTGTAGCCTTAATGTTGCTTTGTTAGCGAGAGGATTCAAGTCAGTTAAAATGCATTCAGCCCCAAAACTTTTCATAATTTTATAATCAGGGCCGTCGTGGCTTGGAAGGGAGTGTCGGGCATCACTATTCGGAAGATCGGCAGTTCAATCCCTGACTCCTCCAGACTGCATGTTGCAGGGTCTTTGGAACAAATACTGAACCCCAAATTGCTCTCGATGGCTGTGCCAGCAGGGTGTGAGTGTGTGTGTAAATGTGGATTATATTAGATCCCGATGAGCAGGCTGGCACCTTGCATGGCAGCTTTTGCCATCAGTGTATAAAAGTGTGTATTAATGGGTGAATGTTGACATGTATTGTAAAGCGCTTTGAGTGGTCGGAAGACTAGAAAAGCACTATATAAACAGCCCATTTATATTCAGGCCAACTCAGTCAAAAAGATTGCATCACCATCACGAGTGTCCCTCCTTACTTTGGTGGCTATTGCACATCCTACCAGACATTTACTCAACTATCCAACACATTATATAAACCTGGGTTATCAGGGAGGTCATATATCTATAAACCATGCAAATGTTAATATAATTATTATATTCATAGTAAGATAATTTATTTGTATGCACCTAAAAGTACTGACTATTTCTGGCTCCAATAATCCAGTGGTCTCTTTCTGGACCTGAGGGACTGCACCTCACGTGTGTGTGTGTGTGTGTGTGTGTGTGTGTGTGTGTGTGTGTGTGTGTGTGTGTGTGTGTGTGTGTGTGTGTGTGTGTGTGTGTGTGTGTGTGTGTGTGTGTGTGTCACCCTCTGAGTACTTCCACAGTCGTGTCTCATTAGTCAAAGTCTGGCTGAAGGTGAATGAAGACCGAGTAGCCAGTAGTCTGAGGTGTGAGAGTCACTCCAACTAGCTAATGCCACACTGCAGTGTGGTGATAATCCCTGCAGTCATAAACAGGTGCTAGAGGGCCACAAACCACACAGTAAAAACACACACACACACACACACACACACACACACACACACACACACACACACACACACACACACACACACACATTTTTTCCAACACATACAGCACAGATAGATACACAGAAACACTTCGTTGCTGTGTAGTACTACAGGTTGCAGTCTCTGGCTGAGAAGGAAATAACAAACCACCTCAGAAACCAATTATTACTCCACCAATGCCACTGCTGCCATAGCACGCATTTTGTACTAACAATCTGTCACACACACATACACACACAATACTGTTACCATAGTTATAACCCACACCCTGTGGATATTTCTATGACCGCAGAAATTGTCTTAACTCCAAAGTCCGTTCAAACTGACTGGTGTGTATCTGCACAAGCATGTGTGTGTGTGTCTAGTCTAACACTGATTGGAAGTCCATGCTTTTTGTTAACAGCTGGTGCATCTGAAGTGAACTAAGATCTATTGTCCGGCAAAGGTTTACACTCTAATCTGATCTGTTATTTAAACATCAATGACAGATACCATCTCTGCCTTACAACACAGCAATATGAGGCATCTCACCTGACCTGTGAAATCCTTTTTTGTCACAAACAAAAGAAATCATTTAAATGCAGTAGCACTAAGGAGCTTTTTCTCTACTTTAAGCAAACTACTGTTAACCAAAAAACATAACAAATGTCGTCTGCTGCAGAGTGCAGTGCAAGCAGCGACCCAGTAAAATATATCTCGAGTGACTTTTTAGACATAACTGCTGTAGTGAAAATGGCTTTTTGTGTGTCTCCACAGTGCAGATAATTTCAAGCTCTGCTGCTTAATAAAAAAAAGAAAAAATAAAGAAACTTTGTCCAGGAATGATCTGTGAACACAACGTTATCTCTCACAGGCTTTATAGCTAATCAATTAGTCCAGGGTTTTTCTTTTGAGATCCACATCCTGTCATCTGGGATCACTTTTACAATTATCTTTTGCTATTCAGATTGTCTGCTTATTACATTATGATCACTTGCTTTCGCTGTTGATAGACACTTTTTAGTAGCTCTAATCAGTTTTACAATTATCAATTGCTGTTTGAAGTGATCTTTGACAATGTGATCACTCAATTACAGGCTAATTATCTCTGAAATCATTGTCCCAATACATGTAATTACTACTTTGTTTTTTTTATTTCCATGCCTATGGCTGTTATCTCCTTCAGTCTCACAGACTTTGAATTGCTTAGGGGCTATAAACCAGTCAAATGTAAGAGTAGGATAAGAGGATCAGAAACTCCTCTCTTTCGTATTCTTCACCCACAGGGAGAGAGTGAAGAATGTATGACATTCCTATATGAGGAGCACAATAGAGAGGGAGAGAACGAGATGGGTGGGTGTGGAGGAAAAACATGAGTAGAGGTGGAAGAATTAATCAAGATAAAACCAAAAGTGACGAAGCAGCCTTGCGAAAGAGAATGCGCGTGCATGGGTGTATCCATACTCATGCATGTGTTTGTGTATGTGCATGTGTGTGTTGTGACATGCCTATCTCCTCCACACCTCCTCCAAAACCCCCCGCTACTGCCCCACACCTGACCCCGCCCTGCCTAGCCCTGCAGGGCCTGTCGCAAAAAGGGATGGGAAGGGGAACCGTTTTCCACCCCTGTGGGGGGCAGTCACTGTTGATCCGTCAACCCAGCTTAGGGCCCTCTCCTCTGGGCAGTGGTGCCCAGCAGGCCCCCTCAAGCCCCCCAGAGGATGGAGGCCTTTGAAATGAGCCCCCAGACTCCAGTCTCAGGAGACATGCCTTTGTGCGGGGGCTGCGGGGGGGGCATTGATGACTGACTCCATCTTTGTGTTTGTGAACATGCCACGCTGGAGAATTACAGTTGAAAACCCTCATGAGGACAACAGAAAACAGCCATGTTGTGTCAGAAAGTTAGCTGTGTCAAAGGTGTTTGTGGCGAACAGAGATAAGACAAGAGGCGACAAAACAAGCATGCGTAATCTGACAGCAGATGTGTAAGATGTTAACTGCTTTTGCTGATTACTTATTAGTTTATATTATACTTGCAAGTGTGTCTTAAAGCCTGTTACGTTCATATGTATACATGAGAGACTTTATTACCAGCATGTACACTTTCTGTGCACAGAGGGCAATTACTCTCAATGTTTACAGTTAAACCTGGATCAAACAGCACAGTGAATCTCGTTGTATATGTTAAATGACAACAAAGGTATTCCTATTCGTATACACAGTTAAATATTGCCCTCTTTGTCTACAGCTCTGGGCAGGAATTCCCAGAAATGCTAAGCTGGACACAACCCAGCGTTGGTTGCATGAGAAACATGAGCAGATTCCCTATAGTGGTCCACAGAGCTTCCCTCTCTGTCAACAAAGAGCAGATATAATGCAGCAGTGAGCGGAGAAAAAACAGGCATGACACAACCGAGACAAGAGCAGCTGGGGAATCGGGATATTTCATCCATTTCATCCTGACGACTCCTGCAGAATTCACCCAAAACAGCTATCAAAGCGATTAACCGCCTTCATTTGATTTGCTCTATGTGCATCTGTATGTGTACAGGTGGATATGTACACAGTATATCTGTGTTTTTGTAAATGTGTGCGTAAGCAGCAAGGGTTTTTATGTGTCTTTAATTAAAAGCTTGCCTTTAAGCCTCCTCAGACTCTGTCACAGTCTGCTGCATTCCAGTGTGTCACTGCCTGTCGGTCAGGCCGCATAACACACAAACACACACACACACACACATATATGAACAGCTCGCACATCAAGCAAAGTTGACAGACGACACAATGGACATTTCACCAGTCAGGGGTCCACATCCCCCTTCTCTCTGTCCGTCTCGCTCTCTCTGTCTCTCACAGACTACCAGGGCTTAATTATGCCATAACTGCCTTAGGCTTGGATGCTGAATACCAGTGATTCCAGGCTAGCGCCGTAACAACCTTTGGCTGCTCCTCATTTACTGCCATGTGACTCCATCTCAAAACTTTCCTCTGGGACTGAGACACTGACAGCCTCGCCTCATGATGGCTGAGATCAATCGTCATGAAGACATCCAGATGTCGGGTTGTAAAAATGATTTGGAGTATAGATCCCAACCCAGTTGAACATCTCAGATTTTAGTCAGATGTGTTTAGGTCCGATATTCTGCTCAGTTATCCCAGACAGAAGATGACAATGATGAAAGAGAAATGCAGTTACATATCTGATCTTAAGTTTGAAACAATATATCTGGATGTGTCAAGTCGAGTCAAGTAATTTTATTTCAATTACCCTCATATCATAAATCACAAACTTCCCTCAGGAAGCTTTACAGTCTGTAGAACAATACAACCTCTATCCTTAGACTCTTGATTAGAATAAGGAAAAAACAAAAAACACTCTTGACAGGGAAAAATAGAAGAAACCTCAGGGAGAGCAGCAGAAGAGATGTTGTAATACATTTGAAGTGATTTATAGATTTGTCAACCAAAGACAGCCTGCATCAAATTTCTGAAATTGTCAGACCAAATTTACTCAATGTGCCTAATACTACAACCTATCTCTGCAAACCAGCCAAATCGAAAAATGGTCTGAAATGACAAATGCTTAACAACGCTGTATAAAGTAATTGTTAATGAAATGTCCTCTCTATTTTTGCTGCAATTTACTAGACATTAAATCTGACTTCACAACTGATATTATACAGTCTGACTCAGATTACAACAAAGATTTTATTAGTCCCATCTCACAGGATGTGACCTCGCAAGTTCGAATTTATCGCACAGTGTGTAAGAGCCTTTAAAGAGGGATCACCATCATAGAAACACCAAATGAGGGAATATCTTTTGGGAGAATGGTGTTCGTCCCTCCAGTTGAGTTCAGAGACAAGGAACGTAGAGTATGTTCTGGCAGCTTGATGTAGCTGTATGATAATGTTGTTTTTTCTCCATTTTGTCACCCTCTTTTCAACCCATGTGAAAATAAACATGCCATGCATACGTATTAGTATTTGTACAGAAAAATTTAGTACTTACAGTCTCTCCAGCTCCTTCAGATCCTGGAAGGCTCCTCTCTCAATCGTGGTGATTTTGTTCTCCATTAGCTGCCTGAAAGAGAAACACCGGGAGAGAGTGAGACAATGATAAAAAAGAAGAGAGAAGAGGGAGAGAAAGTGAGCATTGACAGAGTGATTTGTGCAATGAAACCGTGAGAGGCCGAAGAAAAGAAGAACAATGGCTGGATGGGGCAACAGATAAAGAGGGAGAAAAGGAAGAGAAGATGAAAGAGAATGAGATAGGACACAAGAAAGGCAAAGAGATTGACATTGGAGAGGAGAGGAGAGGAAGAGATGGAGAAGACAGGTGGCACTGGGCATGAAAAAAAGAAGAGATGGAAAGTGTTAGACTGTTGAAACAGCACACGCGAGAGAGAAATAGAGAGAAAGACAGAGAGCGAGAGAGAGAGAGAGAGAGAAAGAGAGAGAGAGAGAGAGAGAAGAGAGAGAGAGAGAGAGATAGAGAGAGATAGAGAGAGAGAGAATCAGCAGTGGGTCAATATAGCCGCAGAATTGACTTTAAAACTGGCCTATCAGTTGGACAGCGACTCATCTATCATCCAATTTACTCTCTATCTAACCATATAGCTGTGACTACTCATTCACTTACAGCACCAGGGGCAATGTGCTGACCAAGCCAAGCAACCACACAAACACACACACGTTTTTTATAAGCTGTATGAACTCATAATACAAAGGACGTTGCATCCATGTACCTGGCTGACATATCAAAATGTAGAAAGGTTGAGGTTGTATGTGAGTGCACACAGGTGAGCTGTGAACACATAGGAAACAAGGAGCATTGAGGAAACACACACACACACACACACACACACACACACACACACACACACACACACATACACACACACAATTAAGGACATAATCTCTAGAGGAATTCCAACAATGTGTATTCCCTGCCATTCACTTTTAGCAGCTGAATAACAGGCACACACACATAAGAGCAGGCTATCCCTGTCCCAGCCATGTTGGTGCAGGCGAACTCTTAACCTGGATTCATCCCAGGTAAGAAACCTGTTCTTACTTGACTCTCCGTTTTCCTTTCCTTTCCTTTCCACCCTCCCTCCCTTCCAGCAGCATTCCTCCCTCCGTGGTTACACCTAATGGCCGCTATCTCTTTCCCTCTTTGCCCTCCATCACTTCCTCGCCAGCGCGTTAATCACTCCAGCACATGGGCCCCGGGGCCCGGTGGTTAAAATAAGCCCCTCCTAACACTTCCACTGGCAGATTAACACGACAGCATTAACAGGTGCCACTGCTATTCTGTTTAGACACACATGCGTATTCAATGAAACCGCCGCTTCCCACGATTTAGACGCAGTGCTGCATGCGGCAGCTCCAGGGCTTGATGAGCCTGATGCTGCACAGGATTGGAAACAGTTAAATCCCTGTTATGTGGTATTTGGATAGGGGAAGTGCTGCTTGTCAGAGTGTATTTTTGTTTGCCTTTTGGATCTGCAAAGAAAATAAAACACATAAAGCCACTTACAACACTCGCAGATGCCTCAGTCCTGCAAAATCCGCCTTGGTGATTTTAGTGAGGTTGTTTGCATTCAGATCCCTAGACAGAGAAATTGGCACAGACATAAAGATCAGTACATGAGGTATGATATGTCATTAAAAGAAGAACAAAGCTGGTAAGCTATTCTACTGAAAGGCTTTTTTTGCTGAAACTTGTGCGCTGTGGCCAATGCAGAAATGTCATTGGAGAAATTGAGAGGGAGCTGTGGCTGCTGCACTACAGGGCAAATTTTAATTTCATCAAGGGGTCATTGCCTAATAAAATAGCGGCCTGTTTAATTCAAAGCCCACTTGTCCAAATCCGTTTTTGATTAACTTGCTGGTCCCCAGACAAACCGATGTGGTCTACGGAGGCAGTGCTAATGCAACAGTGCGAAACCACCAGCACAACCACAGCAGTGCCCCCAACTTCAGCTCCGCGATCAGCAATAACGTGTCCTCACATTAAACACGAGTAACTCCACCGTTTGTATTTACATTACCTAAATCTCACATCAGATGCACTTATAAACATTCACAGTTAAAAAGTGACGTGCAGTTGTTGACGTTAGTCCTCATGTTAATATGCGCTATTAAGCTGTGGTCCCCAGTGGATAAAGATCCACTAATACGCAGTAAGAATGCATTTTTAAAATGACTGAATATACAAATTTAACAATTAGAGTATCCATCGAAATTTCAGGATACTTTGATAGAGGTATTTAACAAAGCAAATACTAGAAAGTAAGGTCTCCTTAAACTCTTTAAACCCCTTCAGGAGAGTCATACCTTTATTATAAGAGATTAAACTGAAAATGGCAAAAGTATGATACACATTCATGTTATTGTTAATTAGCTTCATTAAGGTTTTCTCCGTGAAGTGAATCCAAGGAAACATCAGTATATATCCAAAGTGCGCTGTGAAAGCCCCTTGTTACTTACAGTCTCTCCGTGTTGCGGGGTATGTTCCTGGGCACGCTGCGGAGCCCTTGGCCGTGACAGTCCACTGTAGTCCCGGTGCAGGAGCACTGGGCCGGGCAGGGTTGGCCGTCCGCTCCACCGGACAGGACCAGAACAACCACCAGCAGCCCCAGTGCAGACGCCGGGGAGCGGCCAGGGCCAACGGGGCTCAGAGCTCCCACCATCACTGCGGCAAGTGGGGGCAAATATGAGACCCACAAAATACTGAGAAAATACAAGGGCGTTAAAAAAAGAAAAGCCCTGAAATCCCTGAAAGAGCTCACCAAACTCTGCACGCAACGGGATGCCGTCCTCCTTCTCGCTGTCCTCCTTTTTCAGACGTATGTTTCTGAAATGTCTCGTCCTAAATTTACATTTGGGTCCTCTTAGTGGGGTTTCGATGTGTGAAGGATTGTGAAACGGGAGTTTGGTGGCCCTGGGCAGGGAGAGGGGAGGACGACGAGGCGGTGGAAGGGCTCTCTGGCTGCGCTACAGCGGCGCAAACTTCCACATGTCCCCGGCATGCAGTGCCCAAATCCCCCCGGTGTGTGTTGTGTCTGTGTGTGTGTGTATATGTGGGTGTGCGGAGCAAAGCCAGTGAAACACCTCGATCCTTGATCTGATAAAATCTTGATCCTGAGAAACACACTCTCACACACACTTTAGTGCATACACACATACACACACACTCCAGGTGAGGCTGGTTATTAATTCACAACACGCGTCCGGCGAAGAAGCAGCGACAGGGCTCTGTTTTTCCCAAAAGCTCAGCAGAGGTCACCGTGGTGGGGAGATATTGATTCCGATCATATATCAATTGCCGGTCAGTGGCAAGGGTGTAGGCAATGTGAGGGAAGGAAAAAAAATCCCCGTGAAAGACCAGCGCGCAATACTATAATCCAACTCTGCGTGGTGCGTCAAAGCGCTGCTCCCGAGTGTGTGATAGAGAGAGAGAGAGAGAGAGAGAGAGAGAGAGAGAGAGAGAGAGAGAGAGAGAGAGAGAGAGAGAGAGACGGGAGCGGGCACGTCTGCTACTGCGTCTGTCCAGGCAACTAACTCTCTCTCTCTCTCTCTCTCTCTCTCTCTCTCTCTCTCTCTCTCTCTAGTTCACACTCACAAACACAAACACACACGTACTGCGCTTTCCCTCAAGGTAGCAGCAGGTTTCCAAACGGCCGTCAGTGAAACAGCAGCAACAGTTTGACCTCGGAAAGGGGACTCTCATTCTCACTGCAGTGTCCCGGTCACCTGATGCTTTATTTATCCGGCCTCAGGAAGGCGACAGAGATTCTTGGTGAAATCTATATGTGGACAAAGTGGGGAAGACCCGTCTAATGCTTGAATTTCCATGGTTTAACAAAGAATGGAGTGCTGTAGCCTATCTAAGACACAGTGTGGCTCCTTTAGCAGGTCCAGTCTCAGGACACCTGTCTCATGATGCTCACACACCGGCTGATACTGGGATCTAGCCAAGACATTACCATAGGGAGAGTTTTCAATGTAAATTAAAGGACAAGTTTACAAGTTTACGTCTGTCGAAAAAAAAATATTCAGGTGCCCAGATGAACTTTGACTCCTGTTTTTCTTGCCATAATTATTCCTCCTACTGACCATTAGAAGCATAATGTGCTTTCTAATGATGGGGCAAAAATGCATTTAAAAGTTTTTTGAAGCCATCCAAGTGAGTCTAATCAAGTAGAGCTCTTTCAAAGTGCCTTTTTAGTGCCAAACACACTCTTTTTGTTATACGTCTACTGCAGCTGAACAGAAAAACACTATCTGGGGAAACACAAAGAGGGAATTTTATACTAAAAACTGTGTTAGATAGCAACCTTTTTTGACTAACGCAGGCGGCTGAAGCCTCACATTATCTTCAGATAAACTTTTAAATTCATGCTTACTCAAAACGAGGGCTGTGGATTTTGTCACCCATCACTAACATTGAAAGTACATTTGGTAGGGATCTTCTAAAGGTCAGTATGAACAAGACGACCGATAACAGCATGTAAAGTGGTTTCAGTATTCATATGTTGTGGTTGCAACCTACTAATTGATTGGGAGACAGATTTTCCACTTAGATGTTCCAATGCATATGCTACTACTCAGTAAGCATTACACAGTATGCTCAGTACTGATCCATTACTGTAACTTCATGTCAGAAACAGGACCGTTTTTTTCTCTATTTATGGCTTTGATTTGCCATAATTCATTAAATTTACAACATGCTGAACAAGAAGCCTGCAGATTTGCTTTAATGGGTATTTAATGTAGTTTACAAATAATTAATCTTTGGTTACTCAGTACCTTTCACCATCAGCTGCTCTCTCTTATGCACCCACCGTGCTAAAGTGTCCGACATCTGGCTGCCACTCAGGACAGATAACTTAGTTGTACATATGTTAAAAGGATGTTAGTGACACAATTTCAATATCACAAAATCATCAGACCGTTTGAAGCCTCAGGTGTCCTGCAGGTGTCTGAGGTCCTCTGATCTAAAGCTGCTGAAAATAAAAAGAAGGTTGTGTTTTGTACTTGCATGACTACCTGTTATGTTCCGCTATGCGTTCTTTTTCTGTCTTGCTTGTTTTTAAACATATCTTATTTTTAACCTTGCCTTGAAAACTGTACAGGACTTAGTATTTTATAAATGACTTAAGATAACTTCAGCACTTAACACTAGTCCAAGCTGGAATTTCATACTTAGATTATATAAACATTACATAAATATTATAGTGATTCTTCATTAGGGATCAGTGACGTACATACAGTATCTCAAGGAGATGACAAATCAGTTGTGAGGCCTGTCTTCTTCTTCTTCTGCTCCTCTCTCTCTCTCCCCAATCCCCTTCTGGCTCCCGAAACAGACTACAAACAGCTGTGTGTGATTGTAATGCAGATGTGTACTCTGTGTACTCTGTGTGTGTGTGTGTGTGTGTGTGTGTGTGTGTGTGTGTGTGTGTGTGTGTGTGTGTGTGTGTGTGTGTGTGTGTGTGTGTGTATGTGTGTGTGTGTGTGTGTGTGTGTGTGTGTGTGTGTGTATTTTATACTGGCCCCCGCATCTCCCCCTCTTCTCTCACCCCACCCCTCACACAAACACACAACCCCATAGACTCATACAATCAGAGAATGTACTTGAGGGAACTATCCCAAATCAAGTCTTTCTTTTTTTTTTTTTTTTTTTTGGGGGGGGGGGGGGGGTGGAGTTGAGGGCAGTGAAAGGAAGGATAAGAATTATAATAAGTATGAACAAAGGGGAGGTGACAGAGGCAAGACAATCTTGAGGAGACAGGGGGTAGGGGGTGGCGGGTAGAAAGAAGTTGCACATGCATGCCGGTCATTGATGGTGGTGGTTCATAGTTAAAATGAAGTGAAAAAGAAGAAAGGAAGCGTAGGGGAGGAGATAGACAGTGACCCCTATCTCCTGCAATACAACAAGGCTTCAGGGCACATGGCCTGTTTAGACACAGCCTAACCTGACCTACCCCGCTACCACACACACACACGCACACGTGAATGACACTCCTCAGATTACACCTAAAACCCAGGCCAAACTATAAGATTGTTTAAATCTTGCTGAGGGCAGTGTAGACTAAGTGCCTGGTTTTCAGGCTTACTTCTGTAAGCAATCTGTCAAAGATGGTCGCACTGCTCACTTTTGTCATTCATTTCTTTTTAGCTCTATTAATCACATGGCTGTATTAATCAGAAATTGGTCAGACCATCATTGATCCACAGTGAAATATCTGTGTTAGATTGATTCTAATGAAATGTTGACATTCATGGTGCCCAGAGGATCAATCCTACTGATTTTGTGTTTCCCTGATTTTTCCTGTAGTGCCACCACAAGGATGATATTGTGGATATCCATGTTGCTCCAGCTTTTCATCTACAGTCACCATCAGGTCATTGGTTTTATTTATTCATGTTCCTAGAGGATGTATCCAGTGACTCTGCTGACTTTTCAACACCCAATCAGAGCAACATTCCAGTTTGTCCAGTATTTTGCTTTACAACCAAATACCTGCAATAGTCAGGTTGTATTTAGTGCTAAATGGCAAATGTTAGCATACTAGCAAACAAAAACAAAACCATTGTTGTGCATATGTTGTATTGTTGTTGTTAGATGTAGCTCAAAGCACCCTTACCATTAGTACTTTGGCTTTAGACTTTTACAGTAAATTAAATTTCTAAAAAAATAAACATTTTGGCTTTTTGAGCTTACAGCACAGAGAGCAATTGCCTAATGGTGATAAGAAATTTTGATCTTAAAATGGCTTCAACCCTTGACATCTCACTAGTTAGAAAAAAGCCTACTAGGACAATTAAGTGAAATGGGATTCATCTATTATAATTATATGACATAGTATGACAATATGATACCCTTTAAAACATGTTTTTTTCTATCTGGAAAGCTTGAATAAATCGGTAAGGTAGTTGGTGACTATCCTGAAATCTTTGCACATACTCAAAGTAAAACTATAATGACTGAGCATCTATTGTGAACTTGTTACATGCCA
>NC_084971.1:18878485-18888485 GCF_963691925.1 Scomber scombrus
GTGTGTGTGTGTGTGTGTGTGTGTGTGTGTGTGTGTGTGTGTGTGTGTGTGTGTGTGTGTGTGTGTGTGTGTGTGTGTGTGTGAGAGTAATAATTCATCATTACAGGTCATCTGAAAGACAAAGAGACAGAAGTGATCCAAAAGTGAAATGGGGTTAGTTATTTTTGGCTTTCACTTTTCAAAATGATTGAATTTATCAGTAATTATTTCAATATAAATGATCGGTAAACTGGAAAAATATAATTTCTAGTGCACAAACTGTAGTAACAATTTCTTCCTCTGATTTATTTTAGTAATTTTGAGAGATTCTGGTGCATGATCATGACATTACAGTCATTTGGCAGATGCTTTTGCCAAATTGCATTTCCCAATACACACACAAATGTTTAGGGAGCATAAGAGCAAGGAATTTGGGCTTTTAGTGTCTTGCTCAAGGATGCTTCAACATGTGGACAAGAAAATGCTGGAGATTGAACACCCAACCCTATGATTAATGGCAAAGCAGCTCTACCACCTGAGCCATAGCCAACCCTCAAATCTGTAGCTTGTTTAGTTTTCTCCTCTTTTCTTTATGTAACCGACAGGTTTTTTTTATTTTGTGCTTGTAGCAATAGCACCTTGTTTACTGAAGACACAACAACATTGTGGGTCCTGCAATTTCTGAAAATTAGTTTAAACTGATTTGTTTTTTAAATGCATTTTTCTGTGAAAAATACTTTTGGAAAAAGACAAACATTCAGGCTTAACTGTCTGAGTGGAAGCATTTGTACTTGTGTGTTTATGGCCAAACAGGTAGGTTAGAAGGTAGGTTAAAAGGAATGAAGAAGAAAGTACCCAAACAGACATGATAGTCTTGCATATTTCCTTTCATGGCGCAACAATAGAGTCTGAGCCATTCTAATCCTTTTACACAATTATCCCTCACTGTTTGTGTGTTTAAGCGCAGCTACTCTGACTGTGGCTTTTCCATGGATGTGAACCAAGACAACTCAACCGCCATTATCTTAAAATAGCCTGTAAGTACAAGATAAACATGTGTGTGAAACTAATTGTGGCTTGTTGAGGTGCATTGTTGTGACAACAGATTAAACATCTGTCTGAACCCATTGCTGAACCTAAATTGAGATTAGAAGGGAAATAAAAATATATCCCATACAAAGACGCCGGAAGTAAGGGGTCCAAGAGGCCATTTTCCCCCCACATTCAGTTTTAAGTGTATCTCTGCAAATGCCCCTATATTGCAACACTTGTGGTAAAAATGACATGTCCAAAGCATTTGCTTTTTGAGTAAAGACAATCAAGGTGCTCTCAAAGTTTATTTAGGTTGTTGGAGGCTATGAATTTCATTTTCACAACAGCATGGCTAGCTGATAATTTGTGGATGAAAGTATGCTAATTTTTTCTTTCTGATTTACCATTAAATATGGATTTTGGGACAGGGCTACTCAAAGCACAAGAACAAAGTTCCTATTGTCTGCTTGCTGTCACTCTACTGCGGAAGTGTCACTGTAAAATCTTAGTTTTGGGCAATTGAATGAAAAACCTTTAATCCTATCCTGCAAACACTAGTTAGTTGCTAGTTAGTTAGTATTGTTGTCTGTTTGAAATCATAGCACCAACATGTGGTGCAAGTAAGCCGTAGTTAGTCTGCAAAAGTTTAATGTGCATATCTGCTCTATCTACCACTACACACACACGCGCGCACAGATACTTTTTGGCCCACACACCCCTGAATTAAATCCAGCACCCCTGATCCCATATATCCCTTGTCTCACCAAAATTGGAGAAGATGTAGTCTAGGTGAGAGTGAGCAAGCAGAAGCAGACAGAATAGATTACAGATAAAGAACAATGAAGATTTTCTTCTCTTTTTTCTCTCCTTTGCTGTTTTTCCATTGAGCTAAAAGAAAAGACTACACTGTAACGAATTACCTGTAGAATTAACAGTAAGTTGCAGGCAAAAAAGTTGCCAATAAAGTCCTGTAAAATTACTGTAAAAATAATTACAGTATATTACTGGATACCTTTTTACAGTTTTTTGCTGTATATAAATTACAGCAATGTATTGTTTTTTCATATTAGAAACAACCATTAATTGTATTTTAGTTTACAACATTATCTTGTATTCCATTCAAATTACATGAGTTACCTGGCAACTAATGTTGCCAGTAAATAACTGTAATTTTTCATAATTCAATATCTTATTGTAAAATGTTTTTACAGTTAATATTTGTTGGTCACATTTAGCAAATTAAGCACACTTTGATTGCTCATAATCCAAAATGTATCAACACAGGAACCATCAAAATGCATTGTCTTTACTTCTCTTCACCCCTTTCTTTCATTGTTTTTCCAGTGCGCTGAATCAGAGAAAAGCCACATGGAGTTAATATCTAGTACCATAAAACACTGCATTCTGACATGCACACACACACACACACACACACACACACACACACACACACACACACACACACACACACACACACACACACACACACACACACACACACACACACTAGCACACACACACACACACTAGCACACACAGGCACTTCAGCAACAGTGTCCGTACTGAAGATATGTCATCTGTTTATCACACTGTGCATAATCCTGGAATTTGTCAAAGGATTTTTTCCTACAAATATTTTTTTTCTTTGACTGCTTAAGAATAAAAACATAGAACTTACAAAAGCTAAGAACATAATGGACCCTGCAAGAGACAATAAAATACAGCTTGATATTTCTTCTTAGTCAATCCTTTATTTAAACAGGTAAGTTCATTAAGATCATGATCCCTATTTAAAGACACGTGCACAAGAATAAACATACACAGTTTAAGCATAGACGTGCATAGAGAAAATTCACACAATTTAGACATTAGTTTCAAATTAAAGTGGCCCTATTTGCTCATTTCCAGCTCTATATTGTTTATTTCTGGATTCCACTAGTAACTTTGCATGATTCACTGCTAAAAAAAACAACTCAACATTGATCTCATACAAGCCCTTAATGCAACCCCTCAGTTCAGCCTCTGTCTCCTAACAGGCAGTCTTAGCATCTGTCTCTTTAAGGCTAACCTCCTGATGAGCCCACTCTGTCAACTTACCACTGATGAAAATCCAAAATTTCCTGCTTTACTGCTTCATTTTAAAAGTTTTTAAATGACTAAATATCAGGAGACTTTTATTGACTTCACAGGATATTAAACATGTTCCTTATGAATTAGCAGACCTTCATTTGTGGTGCTCACAACATGAACATATCTGCAGCTATTTGATTGTAGTTAGAAAAAATGCAGGGAGGAAAAATACAAGCAGAAATAGCCACAGTGATGATGATGTTTGATGAAGAGCTGCAGCCAACCAGCACACAATCTTACAGGTAAACTACTTATTTTACTTTGCTGTGCTGTGTAATGGAAAAACACTCACAATATGCCAGCTCGACTTGAGTCATAGCTTGGTGTGACTACCCACAAAACAATAGAAAAATGCCATAAATGTTAGCTGAGTGGAGCACTTGAACTTGAACTGTGCATGGAGCAGATGTTCATATAAAGAAATAACATAACAGGCCAATGTTGGTTTGGACTGAAACTGAGTCATCCAAGGCAGTCAGAAGCTGATGCTTTTCACTCACATTATTTGACACTTTGGCCACATTTAATATGAACATTGGAAAACATGTAATATATATATATATATATATATATATATATATATATATATATATATATATATATATATATATATATATATATATATATATATATATATGTATGTAACTGAAAATAAGGAAAAGCATAATAGGTCCGTTTTAAGAGACACAGATGATTTCAATACAGCCAGTTCTCCCAAGCTCAGTTTGAACATGACTAACATTAAAATATCCTGGGAACTATGTGACTAGAGAAACGAGGTAATTAGGAAGTTTGGTAACTTATCATATTACGGCCCGCAACATACAGCAAATTCCTTCAGTATACTTATACAGTGCTTACCAGTTTAACAGTCTGGAAACTTAAAAATAACTTATCATGTGTCTCCTTTGTAACTTAATTTGACCTATTTGTATGTATGCAGGGTGCAGTATGATCTACTGAGCAGCAATTTGGTGTGGGAGGAACTTAAAGAGAACTATCTACACTATAAATTATCTTTAAGTTCCCATATTGTTGCCTCCTTATTATGGGCTGTAATCTAAAGCGTTACCTAACACTTTACACATTTGAGCCTTAAATAAATATAATGTTACAACCTGTCACATGTCACTTCCTCTTCCTCCACTCCTGCTGGTTGGGGTGAAAACTTAGAAGCAAAAAAACATGATACTGAAAGTCTAAAGTTTTCAACCGGTTTCTTAACCACTGACATCCTCTACATTCATAGGTCAGGGGGGTTTTTTTCCATCAAGTTTTCCCTGGATTTGAACTGGATGTGAACATTTTCCAGGGATGGTGAGCTACCTCAGAACCTCCACGTGGTATTGGAGTTACTTGAACCAAAATCTGCCTCAACTACTGGACAACTTTGAACTGAAAGATTAACTGTCATTGAGCTTTTACTGGATTCTTTTAACTTGAGGACCAAAACCTGAAAGGACAATTTTGTAGGATTCTTTTTAGGTGCTGTCATTATTGCAATATATTATTTAAAACTTACTTGTGTTTGGATTTCATTGGTGTTCATATAGATTGGGCTCCCAACTGAACCTATCTTCTGTTACACATCTCATATTCTTAGTTTAATAACATTTAGCTAATTAAAAACGCTACACAGCTACCTTCCGTTGGTTTAGGACAATAAAAGCATCTCATATACGATGCATATGAGAGTCCTGCAGCAGCAGAAGTGAGTGAATGAGTTATAGTGGGCTGTAAGCTGTGGTGAAGAAATGGGTCTTAAATACTGACATAGTATATGATTCCCTGACAAGGGCAGGTATCTTGTTGCAGATGGGCCTTTATAGGAGAGGGCTGTTTTCTGTCAGATGCAAGGAGTGATGTGTGGAGTCCTGCATCCTGTGAGAGTGTAATATAAGGTCTGTAAGGTGTAAGTAATTCATTTGAGGCTCCAAAACATCTTTGAAGTGCAGCACAGAAATGGTCTTTGCACAAAGTTTTCATCGCACCCGGGACATGTATTTCATTGTCACGTTGTTCAGTTTCAGAGTTATCCCAAGAGTGATGGTCAGCCCCATTCAACACTGAGGACAGTCCATAGCAGGAGGCTGAAAAACAACAGAAAACAGAGAGAAAGTGGAGAGTGGGATGGATGGAGAGGGGGAAAGTGGGAGGAGTGACTCAGAGGAGTTTGGGAAGAAAAAGTGAGGTTTGAGAAAAAGACAAGAACAGGGGAGTGAGGGAGAGAAAGAAAAATATGAAGGGTCTTTTAGAGAGAAGGAAAGAGAAATAGAGGAGGCGAGAGAATGAGAGGGAGGTGTGTGTGTGGAAAGAGGACTGTGGGAAAAATCAATATGCTCTCTGGAGCGACTGGAAGAGACAATCAGTCCTGTCTGACTCTCGTCTCCCCTTGGTGTCAGTGTGTGTGTGTGTGTGTGTGTGTGTGTGTGTGTGTGTGTGTGTGTGTGTGTGTGTGTGTGTGTGTGTGTGTGTGTGTGTCTGTGTGTGTATGCATGTATTTAATGCGTGTTTGTGTGTATTTGTGCATATATTCAATTTGTAAATGCCTGTATGTGTTTGTAAGCAACACGCATGTACATTGATTTGGAGTTTGAGAAGATGCATGTGTCAATATGAACAGCAGCTGAGCATGTGTGATGGTAACCACATGTGTGTCTGTGTGCGTGTGTGTGTGTGTGTGTGTGTGTGTGTGTGTGTGTGTGTGTGTGTGTGTGTGTGTGTGTTTGTGTGTGTGTGTGTGTGTGTGTGTGTGTGTGTGTATGTTTCCTTTTGTGTTTGCTGTCCTCAGCTCAAATATGTTTTATTGGCATGACTGCTGAGGGCAGAAGAATGATGCCAGGGAAGCTAATGGGATAAAAGTTCATTACCTTCCCTCTATCAACTTTATGAGAAAGGACAGATCGAAGAAAGACTCTGAGCAAAGTTGAAATAGGATGAGGCCATCACATCCGCAAATGGACACTAGCGGCTTTGGCTGGCACCAAATGTGTTGATTCTTGCTTACGGTCGCTCACAGTCACTTTCCTCACTAACTCCATCAATGTCACTGCCATCTGCGAGGTCACATTCACACACAAGCCAAAGGCTATGGGCCAGAATTTCTCAGATTGTCCTGAGCTCCTTTTTGTGAAATGGCCTCGCTTTGATAGCTATTATTATTATCAATATAAAGAAGAAAGAGCTCCTTTGCTCTCCTTCTCTCTCTGTGTGGATGTATGTGTGTGTGAGTGGTTAGTATTTTAGTGAGCCTCGAGGCTAGTGGCTTTCACAGGCCATCCACTCGACGTTCGGAGTTTGTAAAGCTGGCTCAACCCGCCATTGTCCGAGTCCCACTCCTGAATTCAGTTTTTCCATCTGCCCCCAGGCGCCCCTCAGACTGACAGGGGGGCAAGGGGGTAGATGGATAGATGAAAGAGCAAACGGAAAGAATACGACTCCTCAGAGTGGGAGAAATTTACCAATCACGAAACCCACTTTTCTCAATCTCTCTATCACACTTCATCCTCTGCCACAGTCATCCAATCACTTCTTTTATCCCTCCCTCTGCTCTGCTCTCCTCCCTGCTTTGTCTTGCCGCTGTGTAGTTGTGGGGGGTTAATTGAGGTCTGAACAGCGGGGTGCTATTATGACACCTTTGCTAAGAGGACACACACACGCACACACACACACACATAATCTTCTGCACACATCATAAAGCAATAATTAAAACTTCCTTAATGCAGGAAATGCACAAGACTCCTCATTTCCAGAGTAATGTTATGCAACAGCTGCATTGTGTTGTGTGTGTTTGAGCGATGGAATAACTATGTTTGTGTGTGTGTGTGTGTGTGTGTGTGTGTGTGTGTGTGTGTGTGTGTGTGTGTGTGTGTGTGTGTGTGTGTGTGTGTGTGTGTGTGTGTGTGTGTGTGTGTGTGTGTGTCTGGGGGGTGATGTAAGATTTAATGATGGTTTCCACCTGCCTCACCCCAAATCAGGAACCAATTGAATAAATCACACAATTAATCCAACAAGTCAGTGTGGCGTATCGAAGCACTGCACACACAAAACAGAATAGATTGACAGGTGTGTGTGTGTGTGTGTGTGTGTGTGTGTGTGTGTGTGTGTGTGTGTGTGTGTGTGTGTGTGTGTGTGTGTGTGTGTGTGTGTGTGTGTGTGTGTGTGTGTGTGTGTGTGTGTGTGTGTGTGTGTGCTCAGCATGCTCTGTTAGTAGCAGATGGTAGGCTGGTGGTCTGTTGCCAAATTCGCTGTGTGATCATGTAAATGATCACATGCACACCCACACAAGTAACACAAACGCCCCTGCAACTTAACCAAGACATAAACAAACATACTGTATGAGCGCACACACACACTCAAACACACACACACACACACACACGTGTAGTGAGATAAACAGGTGAGTTGTATAATCATTGCCATACCAACTTCTATCTAAATTATTTCTTCCTCTGACTCTCTTTTGTCTTAACTCTTTTTAAATTCTCATTGTGAAGTCTTCAATCTGAAACAGTGGCTGCACCGGTGTGTATGAGTGTGTGTGTGTGTGTTGCAGTTAAGATGTTGATTGAAGCTGAAGTTTAACAGTGGGAAGCTTTACATCAAAGAGTGACATTCACCTTTCATATCCTCTTCTTTTGATGCATGGAAACGCACACACACACACACACACACACACACTTCATGGGAATAGAGAGCCGACCGTTTCACTAAATCAAAAAGTGACATTTGCCTCGAACCTTTGCAAAGCAGAACGTCTATTACGCGCACACACACGCAGAAAACAAAGATAAGGGTCTCCTACAGGGATTTGGGCCCCTTTTGGCAAACATCTACTTACACACAACACTACCCATGCTTTGACACAATGAACATGAAGAAGAAAACACAAACTCTCTCTCTCTCTCTCTCTCTCTCTCTCTCTCTCTCTCTCTCTCTCTCTCTCTCTCTCTCTCTCCCTCTCTCTCTCTCTCTCTCTCTCTCTCACACACACACACATTTGGCAGCAACAGCATCAGGCAACAGATGCTTCTGAATGAGCTGCTTTGCTGGGCATGATTCATAATGTGGCCATTGAAAATCACTTTCAACACATTCATAACCACTTATAGCTGCCTATGAATATTCACGCCACCCCCCAAAACACACACACACACACACACACACACACACACATACTCTTAATGGGATTCACGCATGGATATATACAAACATACACACAAATACACAAAGGTGGAGACACACACATAGACGCTCACACATGCACGTCTGAACCAATTAAAGCCCTTCCTCTTTGAGGTACTTTAAGCCTCTTTTAAATTTCAATGAGGTATTGTATAACATGATGGATTACAGGCAATTTAAGATATGCATATCAAATTGTTGCAAAAATTCCCCTCCTAATGTCCCTAGTCTCTGGAGGAAATTGCTTTCCAGGGTGAGACTATGTTGCATGATATGATACAAATAACTTTGATAACAGGTTTTTTTTTTTTTTTTTTTAAAGGTGTCCTCAAAAGACCCCTTGAGAGAAACCCTATCTGGCATCATCTCTGTTCATCTCTCACAATCTTATAACATTCAGGGAAAACAACTCTTTCCAAGTTTTCATCTCTTCTCCTTTGCGTATTGCTCCTCAAGGGATTTAAAATCGTGAGTCATCCTCAGGCTTTAAGCTTGATGCGATTTCCAAATATCATCCGCAGAATTACAGGAGGTTCTTGAGCGTTACCTTTAGTCTGCAGAGGTGAGACAGTCTTGAATTCTAAAAATTAGGAATTCATTGAAGTGTCGCTGATAACTTATACAGCGTTTCCTAAGCACTGCAGCTTGTGCAACTGTAAACACTTTGTATTAGACTGAGATTATATGCTACTTAATAAAAAAGAATAGACAATGCTAACAATCAGAAGAATAGATACACCTGATGCTCCATCACAGACCTGCAATTACTGTAATGTTCACTTGTTTAAAAAAAATAAATAAATAATAATAATAATAATTATGATTTTTCATTGGCCTCAGTTGTCCAGTCTTAATCATGCAGAGGTTAACATTCATGATATTGTGGATTTTAAAAAACTAATTAAAAAACATCAACACAGTATTTTGCAGAATCATCCAGCATCGATATTCTGTCGAGCAAATAGAGTTGCTTTAGTTTATGGTGTGGGGTATTTTACTTGAGATAATGTATTTTAAAGCATCATGTTCATTCATCCTAGAGCCCCATTTCTATTATTGACTGAAGATAAATAATAATCTATACTACAAAAAAGTGTCACAGGACAAAGTGTTGGAAGGCAAAACAAGAGCATTGTTACCATGGCAACCAGAGGCCATGTGTTTACAAGTTTTAGAGAATGAATGACAGAAAATACTTTTGTGAAAAGGTTGGATATAACAGAAAACAAAAGAAAATGTATGTTTTGCTGACAAGAAACTTGCTGTTGAAATAAGAGGATACAAACAGAAAACACTTGATTGTTCCATCATATATGTCTATCTATCAATCAGTGGAATGTTTGAAACCAATTTTCAATTTTCAATCATCCTTCAGTGTCTGATCAGATATCTCAGTAGAAGATTTCACCTCCAGTCACAACTGACAGAGGATACGACACCATCTGTGACCAAATATGATTACCGGTTAATACATACAGATACCCTGTTGAGTTTCTGAATTTTAATACCATTATTGAGTAATTTTTTATGGGCAGATCACTCTTGTATTTGTCTCATGCATGACTGTAGTCCTGCCGATGGTTTCACACTATAACAAAATCTATCAGTGGCTGCAGCTGGCCATGAAATGCAGCAATGCATCAACAAAGGCAGTGAGGAAGAAGTCTACAGGCAA
>NC_084971.1:18893485-18993485 GCF_963691925.1 Scomber scombrus
AGCCAAATATTCACACCACAGTGAATCTGTTTTGATAGTCTTATTATATGCTTGGAATACAAATGGAGAATATGTGTAATAATAAACAGACTCTGTAACGTTTTGATTTGCTTTGCTTTGTCAGGTTGTGGTCTTTTGCTGGAAGGAACAGAGAAATAGTGGAGGTGACAAATAAGAAGAAACTGATCTCACTGATTTATCTGGCTGAACAGTCAGCTCTCTCTTTCACCGACTGCCTCTAACCCAGATTTAGCATGCTGAGATGGCCAATGGTTTTATAAAAAGGGCTGAGTAAAGATCTTCTGTATTTTCATGCTGCCCCATCAACATTTCAGCAGTTAAACCCTGTGTATCATAGTGCATTAAGCTTTATCACTGATGACAAATTTCATACTCATCATTTTTGTATTACAAGGTTGGTTGGACTTATAGACAAGAAGAAATAAACATCTCGTGTTATTCATTTACTAGGCTCTACTGCTGAACTTCACATCTCTTCTCTCGTATAAATCTACTAACTACAGTACACGATCCAACTACTTAACCTCAGATGTCCCTCATGTACACTAATGTTGGCAGAACTGGTTTCAGGCATGATGCACTTTTAAATGGCATGGACCGCAAACTGCCTTCAAATTTGATTCTTTCATTCCTCTTGGAGATTTTAAAGCTTTATAATCTGATGTTTTTGATGATTCTTGTAACTGTTTTAGTAATTCCTTGTTTATTGTGTAGTTGTGTTGTTTCTGTCTGCTGACTTTGTTCTTGTCTTATGAATGTTTCTTGTTCTTTCTTTCCTTGTTTCTTGGTCTCCCTTGGAAAAGAGATCTTAATCTTAATGAGATTGCCTGATAAAATAAAGATTAAATAAGCAGAGTAAAGCCAGACACTTCCACAAAAAGCTACAGATGAGGCAAAGAGAGGCAGTGCTGCTTTAATGACCATTTCAACAACTATTAATTGTTGGGATAAAAACTGACTTTTGCTGACAATAACAAGAATCCAGAACAGCACTATATCCCATTCATGAAAAATAATCATATAGAAATAAAATATTGCTGTAAATCAGTCCTACTCTTTAATTTTCAACATCTTACTCCTGGAGATGTTGATGGTATCTAATGGTTGACAAATTCAAAGTATTTCACTTCACAGGCGGCTGTGGTTCAGGAGGTAGAGCCACCTGATCTGACTGTGGTCAATTTTCTGATTCCCGGTAAAAGCGCTTTGAGTGGTCAAAAGACTGGACAGAAGTGCAGTCCATTTACCATCTATAAATACATGAAGACAAAAGAGGCTCACTTAAATACTTAAGCAGCTATTCAGTCTCTTTAACTGGTTCAGTTTGGACAATCTGGGAAGAGGTGGGAAGTCAGATCTGATCTTGTATTTATGTTCAATGTGTTCTTTGCTAAAGATAGTTATGGAAACAGAGCAACGAGGCTTATTAATTGTGTCATGGACTCATTCTGGGTTGCTAGGAAGCTACTTGGCTCCAACAGTGAGTAACTAAAGAGCTGCAAGAGTTCAGCTGGTGTAAGATTTAAATCACAGATGAACTTAGTTTCACTCTAATTTGATATATTAGAAAGAAAATCTTAAAAGGAAAAGCAATCCTCTCATGTATTATAACTTGTGAAAGCGTCCCTTATAACATATGAATTTATCTACAATAGTCTTAACAATACTGTCACCATTGTGCAGAAGATACAACAAACCTACTCGCATTTAATCACAAGTTAGCAGTCTGAGACATCTGCAGCTTTAAACTTATCAACAACTATTACCTCAAATATCTGTTTTTGGATTTTTTTAACACCCATATAGCATCACCTCACTGTTCACACTCCATTCACAAGAGAAACAGACAAAAGGCCATTCATTCATCCATCCATCTATCCATCCTATCATCCATTCATTCCTCCACTTGCAGACACAATAGGTTGTTGTTGTTGTGTTTATGGTCTCAGTTTGTGGGTCTTTCTCCCAGTGTGCTGCGGACTCAGGAAGCCTGTTCACTCTATTAAAGTTTAACAGGCCGGCTTCAGTCCCACAGGACCGTGAACACACGAGACGACAGAAGAGTAACACTGACTTTCATTATCTCAAACTCCATATGACCTAATTATATCCAATCTAATCAGCACTCAGTCCTTCACTGTGTGGTTTTCATTACAGAAATGTGGTAAGATGATTGACAGTGATGATTTAAGCATCTAAGTGTGCAAAGTCTGACTCAGAAGAATTACTTAATTACGCACTAATTGCTCAATTTGGACCATATAGATACTGTCACGGATGGAATTTCACTTTAAAGACTGCCAGTGAATATTTTCATCACAAAGGTTTCAGCAGTGGGAAAAATAAACTGAATTAAAACGTGTATGCTCAAATACATGCATTACCGTGGCAACAGATTCATCATTGACCACAACCTGAGGTCATGAAAGAAGTTGTCCAGTGTCGTAAACAACAATTAAGACTTATGGTTGCCATGGTGCCAACACATCAGGAGCAAACAGAAAGAGCTGGTAATGAGAGCATGTTCACGTTATAGGCCTACCTCATGTATGGGCCCCTGAACACGCCTGCATGATTATAACTGTAAACGCTGCTAAGTGTCTCTCTTGGACACAGTTCTCTCAGTCAAATGCAACGTTTGCTCTTCATCTCGAGGTTGTCTTCACTCTCTACTCCATATGATAATATATAAATGAATAATAATAATAATAATACAATTGATTTATTATTTATACTTTAGAAGACATAGACATAAGACATAGAAAGACACATTCATATATACAAAACAGAAACAAAACAATAAAAAATTCTAATTCAAATAAAGATGAAATGCTAAGAGTGTGATGACATATCTATTTTTCCGTCCTCACACTCTGTCTGTATTTGTCAGCCTGTATGAGACATGGAACATCCAGCAGAGTTGGGTGGAATAAGAAAGGCGTCACTAGAAGACAAATGATTAGGAGCGTTGAATTACTGTGTGTCAGGAAGAGGAATTTCACTCTATGTCTACAGCCCTCAGTATTAATGGGTCTTAGACATGTAACTCTCACATGCAACTCTCTAAGATAGAGGGGGAGATGAGCACTGAGGTTTAGGGAAGATGAAGAGAGGTGCATAAAGGAGCAAAGTGATTATGGGCGGGTTACAATCCCATATCCATCCACACCAGGATCTCATGGGAAATCTGCAGGTGTTCAGAGGTGTTCCTTCTGGGAGATGTAATTCCTGATGGTGCCTCATGATCTCTTACAGCGTAGTCACACAAACATTTATTACAGAATCCATTCACTTAAATAGAATTGCTGCCATCTGTGGATGTGCTTGCAGAGACAAAATAAATTCTTGTGGTACTTTTGTGTATAGTTAAACTTTGGTGAACTTTGACAGACAAAAGCCCTGTTTGCACCAAATGTTCAAGGTACCCTGGGCCCAGAGGAACTAATCCCAGGGACTAAACCTGGAATTTGAAAATCCTTGTAGTGAGGGGCTGTTTGCATTTCTACCACATCTGAGGAACCAGGTAGATCATGCAAATTAAACCCATGAAGAAATTAAAATTATGGAATCATTTAGAGACAGTATTAATGATGAATGAATGAAAAGGAGAAATTCAGAGCAGCAAAATGAAACTGAAACTATGAGCGTTTGTCTCCACAGTATCTCAAAATCAAAAGTGTTTGATAGTTATTTAGTCGCCAAGAAACAATCACAAAATAACATTTTATTTCTATAATTCACTGCTTTGTTCTCATTAACACAGCTCCCTCTATTAATTCACTAATTAGCTTGTTGGACCACCTCGCTATCTCTTACTTGCATCTCTTATTTTCTCTTGCTCTTTTTAAAAATTTGTCACGAAATCAACAACTTAACAAAAGAATAGAAATGTCCTAAATTGATACAAGAGTGCTTGTTTCATGAATGACACGGCACACAAGTTGTACCAATCATAACACAGTCATCCTGTGAATCCCACCCCCAAAGTTCCTAGGCTTTTGGAAAGTATAGCAGGGACTTTGACC
Organism: Scomber scombrus; assembly: GCF_963691925.1. Classification (NCBI taxonomy): domain Eukaryota; kingdom Metazoa; phylum Chordata; class Actinopteri; order Scombriformes; family Scombridae; genus Scomber; species Scomber scombrus. The sequence continues at coordinate 18,897,532 of NC_084971.1, forward strand.
AAAGACTTTTTAGGGGGTAATACAATCTCCCTGAATCTTTATATAGACGCTGGTCCCTCTGGTGGAAACGCAGGTACAGGAACTATAGTGACCCCTCCTCGATGACACCTGCCTGCCTATTTTTGTTATTTTCAGCCTCCTCAGTATGAGTAATGTGTGTTTGGAGTGTTTTGGTTTTGCCCATCTTTCTGTTGATTTCTCTTCCCCCTTTACCCCCTGTCTATCTCTTTGCACACCCATCATCAGGATCATTGCACCTGCCTGTTATCAAGCCATCACCACTTCCCTACAAGAACAATGCACTGAGAACCAGTCCCTGCCGGATAGTTGTGCCATTCACCGTTTGTCGATGTGCACGCTTCTAGCTTTGATGCCAGTTAATTTTCTTGCCTACATTGCCTGTGTGTTTGCCTGCCTGCAGCTACACCTGCTCTCCCAGTCTCCAGGATTACCTGTCTGCTTGCCCGCCTCACTTGCATGCCAAGGACACCAGTCAACTCACATCCTCAGGGCTCCCTCTGCCAAGCCTCCTCCTGGATTTCTCCCCCTCACATCAGCCCAAACACCAGCCAGCCACTATCTCACCACCTCTCCTTGTCTCAGTGATAAAAGACTTGTTAATTCACCTCACCTGCTTGTCCGGTGTCAGCATTTGAGTTTAGCCTTGATACATGACAGGAACTGGACTGTTGAAAAGGTTCTTAGTACCTGGGGTAAGTTCCTGTGGTCCTGCTATATTCAAACCACCTTGACAGTGCTGACCTTGAAGAGGGCGGGTCATCACATTAGCAGTATATTACCATCTAATTCTATATCATTGAAGCAATGCTAATAAAGCTTTCTACTTTCCAATTTCACTAATTTGCCTCCATTAAAACTTGCAATAACTAATAGTAGACATCACATGAGCTGCAATAAGTTGTGACGTCACCAAGCATCAGAATCAGAAAATCGTCTGTCCAACACAACGAAATGCGAAATATTCTTTGATGTGGCTCACGCAGTAAGAAAATATACAGAGAAAATACAGTTAAGAAGAGTATTTTTGTACAGTAAAAGCCAAAGTGCAAAGACAGTTGCTGCCACAATCTTCAGTGAGTTTTACAAACAGCTGTGCAGTAGTTTGGCGGTTGATGAGCCTTTAAACGCATTAATGTGTAGCTGCAACACAATTTCAAGGATCATATTTCATTTTCTCACTACCTTAAACAACTCGCCCCTTGCATTTTTAAAATAGGGCTGTCCCATTAGGACTGAATAAACAACAACTAGACTTAGTTGTAGATACTTGAAGATACTTTAAGGGGCTTCTTCACTTCTTCTTAAGTTCTGAACTGAAGAATAACCATGACCTGGATGACTGAACATTTTCACAGACAACACAGGGCTGATTTTGGTCTGAATGCACCATTAAAGCACCAAGTATGTCACTGCTTGTTAATAGTGTAAATGGCAGCTGGAATAAATTTTTTCTAGTGCCACTTATTTCAACAAACACACAATGAATTAATTCTCTAGTGTCGCTGTGGAGGTCAGCGCTCCTCCAAAAAATTGTTGAAACCAGGGGCGACAGTCTCAGAAAAGTATTAAAAACAAAAAACAATGACTTAAGGAGAAGAGAAGAGAAAATAAAGGAGAGAAACACCGCAATTCACACTGGAACTCAAAGCAGGACTTACACAGACAAATGCATAGATGTGAGTCTGGGTGAGTCACAGGCAGTGCAAGGGAGACTTATGCGGACTCATACCTCCTAAAATTTGATTGAGAAGGGGATTAAAGCATGTATCCAATCTTGGATTCAAAGTCAGGCAAGTGTTTGTCTTCAAAAGCGCTAATCTGTAATCAGGATCCCATGAAAATGTAATGAAGTGTCCAGAGCAGGAGTTATGTTTTTGCTCAAATTTAATAAAAAGGAAATTCCTGAGTAAAGGAATAAATCCCAGAGTACAGGACAGCTATGCAGATGTAAAACACCCCTGACTTTCCTGCATATTCTTCTGACACACATCTGCTCACAGAACAAAAGGCATTCAAACCTGCACACGTGCACACACACAGCAAGAGTGACAGGGAGAGTGGGTGAGCGGGGGTTAGAGAAACAAGGAGAAATGAAAAGTGTCTTTGAAAGTAAACAAAGGCAGAGTGATCAGGACCAGATTTGTGCAGATCAAACAGTAGTGTTGAAGTAGGAGGAGTGAGGCCTCTGATGGAGACATCAAACAGAACTAATGTAAACCACATATTGGCCTGACAACACACACACACACACACACACACACACACACACACACACACAGGCAATAACATACAGGCGTGCACGCGCACACACATGCAAAATGGACATAGGATCAGACACAAAATACATACATGCATCTGCACATTAGAACAAGCGCACACCCACACACACACACACACACACACACACACACACAGACAGACAGACAGATATCAAGTGCCATGTACTCAGCAAATACTCTTAAAAGACTGAATATCACGGCCTTTTCTTTCCAGGAAATTAGATTTATGGAGCAGGAACAAAATTTAGAAAATCAAAATTCATCAGTGAGGGATATGTTGCCAAAACATAAAGTGAAACCAAATGAACTTTAAGAAGATATTTGATCAGGGTCTTGATTTCATCAGGGATGATTTACATGTAGATTAGGTGATATATACTGCTGGAGAAGAATGTAAAATCCCTGAACTTTAATGGAGTCCTAATCTTTGCATGACTTTTTCTCTGCATGCGAGTCCTAGGCTGTGATGTCAGATTGATGATAGAAAGGCGATGAAGGAGAATGCACAGCAGTGATTGGACTGTATTGTTGTGTGTGTACGTAAGCTGGAGTCTGTGTGATGTTACGGCTACCTACGTCACTGCGGTATCGGGCATCCACAGCGAATCAGTAGCAAGCAGATTACTGCTCTCCACAGTGAGAAAGACGGAGAGGTTACAAACAGGTCGCTGAACAGAACGAGCCATCGGCAGCAGCAGAAAGAATATTTGAAGACACAGTCAGCCAGAACACTTTATCCACAGAAACAAATCCACATTTCTGAGAAATATCCCGCAGCTTTTACTGTTACATCTGATGCGCTTTGTCCAAGTTCGTGCTCAATTTAACACTAAAGTGGTGCAGTTTGCATCAAAAACTCACGCCGTCTTCTCTGTGACATAACTCAGTCAAAATGGCATCACTCTGTTTGTAGTGTCTGCAATAACTGTATTTTCAAAAAGAAGATATTTGGAGAAATATAATTGTAATACTGTGATTTCTTTCTGAAAATGATGACTACTCTCATACTCATGCTATAACTTCTTAAAAAAACAACATCAATACTTGTTTATACTTCAGAGATCCTTGTTTTGTGTTGAATATCTTTAGACAAATAGGATAACTAAGAGTCTACAGTACTGTAGCACAGCGGTGATTTGAGCTACATGCTAAAATCATAATGCCAACATGCTCACATGTAGATGTTTAGCATCTAATATTTATCAGGTTCACCAGGTCAGCATACTAACATGTTTGTCCTACAGGGGGGACTGATTGGAGTGACATTAGTGAATAAACCAACATTTTGGGCCAATTAAAGGTTTAACTTGTTGATGTTTCTAGATGAAAAGTCAGGGGTATCCACAAGGTCATTTGAATTTATCCTGAAGGGAACTTTTTTGTGGCAAAACTATTATTGAATTGTTTCCTGCAGGGAATTTGAAAATCAAAACCAAATATGTCAACCTAAAAGTCAGCAAGATTAGTTCTGTGGGAAACATGAATATCTACAAAATGTTATTGAACTCCATAGCTGTTGAGACAGTTCACACTTAACCAAAAATGTCAACCTGTTGATGGCGTTTAAATTAAAAGTCAGGCAGTCGCCAAAGTCATTACAATACATAGTCTGGGAACCACTACATTATGTGCTAGTCAATCCCAAAGATTTCAAGCTTTTACACTGAATGAGAGAAAACTTTGACCTGATGAAAGTGAATGAAAGTCAAAAGTCAAAGGATCCTCAAAGAGTTTAGAAGTTATCATCCAGACACATTGATTATCTGTGGTACCAATTTCATGGTATTCAGTCTTATAGTTGATGCAGAATAAGAGATTAAACAAGAAGACTAAGACGTGTAATCACTGTGTCATAAATCTGTCAGTAAAGGGAGAGAAAAAAAACAGCCAACGGTTCAAAGAAACTCAAATCAAAATAGAGCATTGAGGATTTTGATATTGTTTCAGTTTCTGAAATGGGAAAAGTGTGTTTGTGTGTGCGCTTGTGTGTCTGTTTGTGTGTGTGTGTGTGTGTGTGTGTGTGTGTGTGTGTGTGTGTGTGTGTGTGTGTGTGTGTGTGTGTGTGTGTGTGTGTGTGTGTGTGTGTCTGTCTGTCTGTCTCTTTGTGTGTAAGTTAATACAAACTGATGTTTCTATTCCTGCTTTGAACAGCAAAGCCTCCACAACAGAATGTATTGAAATGTGACTTTTCCCAAGCAAAAGATTGATATTCAGTAAATTATCAGAGAAATATTCTGGCCACAGTGTGTGTTGCTCTGCCAGGGAAGGTCATTAACCTCTGGAGCGAGCAATAACCAGTCTGCTCAGTTTTCTCAGGCCGCCCGTCCCTCTCCCTTCTCTTCCTGCTGTCCCTCCCTCTTTTCTATAGCTCTATTCACTAAAGCTAAGAGCCTATTGAACATTGGCCTAATTAATTTGCTAAACAACCAAGAGGCGTGATGTATTTGGTGGTAGTGGTGTGTGTGTGTGTGTGTGTGTGTGTGTGTGTGTGTGTGTGTGTGTGTGTGTGTGTGTGTGTGTGTGTGTGTGTGTGTTGTGTGATTGTATATGCATGTGGGCAGGCGTTCATGCATGATTAATGCCCCAATCAGTATGTTTATTTGTGTACACATCTGAGAGTGAGAGATCTGAGTTAGTGCGGTCTGCATGATGTACGAGTGTGTGCAGAGTTTATGAATGTATTGTGATGCTGACTTGGTCATCTGCACAACTCTGCATAAAGGTCAACGAGACAGAGGCAGCAAGAAGAAACAATGATCAAGGTTAACATCTTGATGTTTATGCAATGCTGTAAATCTCATGTAAGGCCCTGTTCCTCGAGCAAAACTTGGGTACTAATCCACTAGTTTATGAATTTTATGGAGATTAACATCATCCTATTAATGTTGCACTGTGATGTTGTACTCCTGACTGTCGTCCTGCAGCAGCAGCTGCTGCTGGGTACAGTAGGACCATGTAAATGATCAGTTTTGGCACACTTTGTATGAGAATGAAGGCATGCCTGGAATTAAATCCAACAGTTAAAGAAAGAGACATGGGAGGGGAGATGGGGTTGAGTTGAGGGGCTGCAAAATCTCATGGAAGATAAGCAGGTGCAACATGGATTTGCTCCCTACAGTATGAAGATGAAGGGCTCATTCAAAGGTAATGAAAACACAATTCTTATGGTCAAGTGATTATACACTAATTAAAATGTACTTATGATTATTATATTCCATTTCCCCCAAGTCCATTCTGCTAGATGCCGCTAAATTCTTCACACTGCACCTTTGTGAGCATACAGCACATTAGCATAGAATGCTAATCAGTCCGAGACTCATAAAAACAAGCAATACACAGAAAAGAACTTCAAGTGAAATATTAAGGATCAAACTGCACCAATAAATAAATAAATATGTGGAAATCAACACTTTCATTTAGTACATTTTAATTAGGTCCATGCACAGAAAAACACATATGCACACTCATGTACACACCACCTTTGCCGGGTTACTTTACAAGGATTACGCCGGCGATTACATGGGGTGTTTTTTACTGGCTGTTCCAACATTCCAGCTTCTCTGTCTCACTTTTTTTTCTTTCTTTCCTGCTCTTTCTCATTCGCTCTTTTACAATCCCTGTGTCGCTGTCTCTCTCTCTCTCTCTCTCTCTCTCTCTCTCTCTCTCTCTCTCTCTCTCTCTCTCTCTCTCTCTCTCTCTCTCTCTGCAGATGGAGAAATTTATCTGAGTGGAGAATATGGGGCTGCAGCTCTCCTGTATTAACATTTCAATCACGCTTTTAACTCAGTGAAAGAAAATAAACTCAAGTGGGTTCGTGCCTTTTGCTCCCCTAAACTGTATGCAACTGCATCTCTCTCTCTCTCTATTTCCCTCTCTCTCTTTCTCTGACTGTTCAAAACCCATAAGAGCCAGTTCAATAAGTGAATGATAATCCCTGTAGAAGCAGGGAGCAGCCTGCTTTAGGGCCTTTGTAGTTTAGAGGGCAGATTAGCATGGTGGCCGCAGAGAGAACAGAGTCCTTTGTCTCACTAAAGGCCTGGGATTAGATATGGGGACTGGCCTATGAACTTATGGGAATTTTGTGTGTGTTTGTGAGTGTGCGTGTGCATTTTTGTCAAGGAGTTGAGGGGCAATTTTTGGATTGTATATATGCATGAGCAAGAAAACAAACACATGTGAAAGATGTAATTCAGAATCATTTTTCAGATAAAACAGTTTCATGCTTGTGTTATTATGGTGGGAGTCAGTGTGTAAAATATGCAGCCAGTGATGAAGAACTCTGTTTTTGTCATTAATCAACAAGTCCTTTAAATTAAAAGACAAAGCACACTGTTTGATCTGACGCCCCTGCTGGAGACAACATGATTTGGGAATGCCACCATTTTGGGAAATACACTTCCTTGTCGAGAGTTACACAAGAAGATTGATACCGCTCTCATTTTTGTACGCTGAATATGAAGCTACAGTAAACTAAACTCAACTGTTTATATAATCTGCAATGTGTAAATAAGCACAGTTCCACACTGGACTCTAACGTGGGAATACAACGCACTAACAGGAAGGCTCAGGGTGTATCACACATGAAAGGGGAATATGAGAATGTGGTCTGAATGTGTTGATGCACTGTGGAGTGTAGACTGTATAAAGATGGATATAGCGAGGTGTGGAGTCACCCATTGGTTTGCACTCGAGCCAGTTTGAAGCTCAGAGTTGAGAGCCATCTTTTCCGTTTGGAGCCAGGACTTTCCAAATACCTCACTCCTTCAGACCGAAGCGAATGCCGGGAACATTGAGCAGTGTACACTTGATCTAACATTAGCTACTTCAACTAAATTGTCATTCAACACCCACCTGACAGACATCAAAGACTATTTTAAGTATTCAAAATCTTATTAATGGAGCAGTCATTTACAAATTACCACAAGCACACATATTAAAGAGGCCATAATGACTTTTTGAAAAAAGTTATTTACTTAGTATTTCTAGAGAAGTTAACATTTCAATTAGAGCCGGTATCTAGCGGTCGACGATGGCATTGCACTTTATGTTACTTCTGCATTGGCTTCAACCTCAGGTTGTGGTAGTCGCCACTTGACACCAAGTAAAATATAGCCTGTGTGTTGGTTTATCTATTTCTCCCCTCATCATTCCCCTGTTTGAGGGCTCAACACTCTCACATGATTGAAGTGGTGAGATGGGAGAGACAGAATGTGGAGAAACATTGAGCAGGGAGGAGGAGAAAGACATACGAGGGGAATATAATTTCCATAAAAGTTCCCGTAATTCAAAGCATCACCACGTTCAAATAAATACAGACGGTATGACTAGAGATGACTAAAGGTTGTGTAAGTCCCATTCATCACACACACACACACACACACACACACACACACACACACACACACACACACACACACACACACACACACACACACACACACACACACACACACACACACTGTCACCCATTCCAGTCTTTGCTTCAACAAACATGGTCCCAGATTTAGAACCACAGAAAAATGCCAGCAATGAAACGATGTTATGAGAACAACCACCACCGCCAAGTAACTTACTGCTCATGTGCATTTTCTCAGACAAGAACAGAGTACAGACGCTGCAGACGCAAAGTCACTGCTCAGCCTCAAAACTGAGAGCAATAAGTCGGCCACAAACAGCCCCCTCTGTGTACATTTCCTCACCACTCACATTTACTGACCGCTGAATAATTTGAAGACACTCTGGGGAGTAACCCATTAAAAATGAAATGACCATGTAAGGTTCAAGTGCAACTTTATTTTAACTGCCTATTTGTCTGGTAAGTTGAGATGCAATTTGAGGTGCAGTTAGGCTGTGGAAAAAGTCATTATCTTTACATTTAGTTTGGGTTTGCCGTCGTCGGGAAAACAGCCCGCTCTCTGCCTCCAATCTGCTGTTATTCATATTACTATTGAATTTATGAATCTGAAATGCAATTTTCCTGTGGTTTTAGGGCTATTGGCACCTTCTACCACTTGGACAGTTGCATAGGGTGGAAAGAATATGCATGGGAGTATGTTAGAGAGAGATGGTGTGTATGTGTGTGCACATGTATTGAGACACACTGGGGTATCGTTACACAAAGCTATCATCTGCTGCCACTGTAACACGTACACACAAATATACACACATGCACACACACACTCACTCACACAAACACACACGCACACACACTGGAACAGCTGCCTTTACAATAAAGTTGGGAAACGACTAACGATTATTCAGAGAACCAAAAAGTATTATTTTCGGGGAGCAAAGCAGCACACTGTGATACGGCTTGATTTTAAGAGGGAAACAACTTAATCGTTATTTTAGATTAACAACCTCGGCGAAGGCTCAAAAGCCTCTCAGCATGAATGTTGTTTCTTTCACTGTGTTGCCTGCATAGAAATACATTTGTAAAATCTCTGTCTGTACCGCAAATTCAGAAACTGCATTCTTGTGGTGTTACGTAGATAGCTTAGTGTTTTATTTGTTAGACCTTTAAGGTGCAGTGCATAGAATTTAGTGTCGTCTAGCAGAAACTGGAATATAATATTCATAAGTATGTTTTAATTCATGTCTAATCACCTGAAAATAAGTATCGTTGTGTTATCGTTACCTTGGAACAGTGGTTGTCAGCCTTTTTTGAGTACTGCAGCCCCCGCATATTTTGAGTGGTCCTGATGGTCCGTCCTTCCCCCACCCAAAAACTGTTTGACAGAAACAGAATTGGATTAGGCTAATTGTGAGCAAAACCTGAATTGTTTTATTGTATAATACAACTGCATAAAACAGCACATCAACACCAACATGATGCAATCCTCTTTATATTCCCTCTTTTTGTTCTCTGTCTTGGTTTTCTTCTACTGTGGGCCAGAATCAGTTAAAAAAAATATAGTAGTTTGCTTAGTTTTAGCCATTTCACCATATTGGAAATTATACTTTAAAAATCAGTTCTTTTTCTTTGTGTTTGTGTGTTTTGTTTGTTTGTAGCTACATTTCAAATGCTGTATGTCAAACCTTGCTAGTGAGTTTTCCACAATGCATTCCTGCAAATGTTTTGCAATTAAAGCCTTGTTAAGACATGCATTGCTTCTGTCCACTGAAATGCTAGAGGGCTTTCAATTTGAAATAGATACATGAAGTGTAGAGTTTGTATTAACAGCTTAAGGCTGTAACTTTAACAGGGCAAACAGGAGCGGATCAAAATGAGGCTTCGTACTAAAATATGACCAATTATGCAAATCAAACAGAGGGAGTTAGGAATAAAGGCATGTCTCTAATACAAGCCTGCTTCAAATAAAGGCCTGTTAGCTTCTGCAGTCAAGGTAAACAAAGGCACCGGTCACTAAATGAGGATATACAGTATGTCTGTAAAGGCCACAGGATGTTTCAAAAAAATATATATTATGCTAAACATTTGGAAGAGGAGAAGGAGGGGGATTGAGTTGATTGCAATCTGCAACCTCACTGGGAGATGCCACTATATCCTACACAATGGTCCTTTAATGTTCTTGCTAAATGATGTTTCCTCGTTACATAAGGTGAAATCAAAACAATGTACAGCAGGCTGTCTAAAGTTGTTGAAAATTAATAAAACTGACAGAAGGTGCAGAGAATGGTTTTCTGTGAGTAGCACAGCAGAACATTATGTAGTTCACACTTGAAATAACACGAAGATAAAGTGTTTTCTGAAATGGTGCATACAAATGTACATGTAGTGCATTAATTTAAGTATTGAGATAATTTACTTAAATCTTCAACAACTGTTTTGAGTTTGTTTTTTGTTATTTGTTTTTGGCTACTTAGCAGCAGTGGAAACCAAACAATCAGAGGAAACTAATTTCAGACCAAAGTCAAGGGTGGGAGCTTGCTAATGTCAATCAATATGTAAACAAACTCCACAACCTACTACTCATCTTGTACAAAGGCTTCAAGCTGACATTAGCTGCTGGAAGACATTGCTTACTCACAGGCTAGCAGGCACCCCATACATGCAATCTAAGCGCCTGTTACTTCCAGTCATTGGGCAGAAATCAATACCCATCACAAGGATGAGGGTGACGGGCTAGGTGGAGCACAGAGTGGTTGGCTTTTGAAGTCTCATACTAGCATCAGCTTGACTTCCAGAACTTGCATATTGTAGCTTTAAAGAATCAAAAGGAAAAGTGCTTCTTATGCAGAAGAATTGTGTTATTTTTATATTATGGGTTTATAACACTGATGCATTCACATGTACGCAGCATTTCAATGATGTAGCTTATAAAAAGTGAAGTTATTTTATATATTGGTGAGTACACCAAAACAGAGGGTAAATTCAAGTATACTATAAAAAGGTAACTTTAACTGTCAGTTAAATGTAGTGAAGTAAAATGTATATTATTTCCCAGTAAATTATAGTGGGGCAGAAGTATAATGTACTGTAGCATCAAATGAAAATACTCAAGTGAAGTATCTCATAATTGTACTTCTTTGTACAACATTTCTATATACAAGCATTCACTGACCTCATAGTCTACAATTTATTTGAACTGTGTCTTTGAAAAACATTATTTTATGTTAAGAAATGATTTAATTGTCTCGGGAAATAAAAAATAAAGCACATAATCTTCCTCCCTTGAGTTCTGCTCCTAGTCCTGATTTTTGCACCAGGCAAATTCATCCTCCTGATTTATCGCTATTCACATGCTCAGGTGCTCTGTGGATGAAAACGTATATGGCAAAGTCATAAAGTTAAAAAAAAAAACAGAACACGCAGACTTTGACACGACCCAAACATTTCCCCTCTAACTTTCAGGTACAAAAAAGAACTTCTGTGGCCTCAAAGGTTTCTTTGTCCCACTAAGTTGTCTTTATTGTTTTAAGTTCTACATTTACACATCTGCACCGGCCCATCAGAGAGTTAGGAGTTGTCCTTAGAAGGGCAAACAGGATGTGACGCTCGGCCTTTTGGACAAAGTTGTGGGAATGGTGTCACTTAGGAATGTCGGGGTTCATACAAAAGCACCTCTACTGTACACACACACTGATCCTGTTCCTAAATCACCCAAAATCATCAATCACATCTTTTAGACCTGAGCTCTGAAGACATAATTTAATCAGGAGCAGGAAGAGAATCCTGTGAATATTTAATAGAAAAATGGAAAATAAACCACAGTCATTTTAAACATTATAATCAGGTCTGACGACTTTCTGTAACCCAAAGGGATAAATAGACACGCTTTGATCCAAAGGTATGTCTCACTGGAAGAGCATCACACAGCATGCCTGTCCACAGTTTATACACACAAGACCGCTGCTGTTGTCACAGATGGCTCTCAGACCAGTTGTTTGCATGTGTTTTTGAGGGTGTGTGGTGTTCATATTTTCTGTATCTATGCATTCATGCTCTCCTTTATGCCAGTGTCCTTGGGTGCATGTGTGTCAGTGAATAGAGACTCCAAAAAGCCCTTTGTGCTAATCATCTAACCATGCATTTCTTTGCAATGAATAAAATGCTGCTGGGTCCTTAGGTTTCCACCACACAGTACGAGCCAGAGATGTTAATCAGCGAACAAGACAGGGATCTGCATAGTGTCTGATCTGGACCGCTCTGGTGTGTTTACACAGAGTTTTTTATTACAGGCCAGAGGAGGAGGAATAGAAAAGTCTTTATCACATTAATAATATCCTCACTAGATTCCTACAGGACACGGGTGATGGAGAAAACAGATCAAGAGAGGAGAGAAAGAGAAAGAGAGAGAGAGATAGAGGGAGGAACTGGCAGAGCTGCATGTGAAATGAAAAAAGGGGGATTGCTGTTATCTTGTATTTGGCAACTGAAATGCCAGGGTACGCATTAGTCAAACAAGTTCGAACAAAGTTTTATGCAACCACCTCTAAAGACAAACGTGTTTTGAACGGCCACATGCGAAGATTGGACAAAAAGCCTGATATAAAAAAAACATGCAAGATGCAAAGAGACATACAAATGCAGACACTCTCTCCTTGGAGGCATTTGTGGTGTTGCACTCACTTCTACATATGGAAAGTGATAAAAGTAGTTGTGTGAATAATGAAAAAGAATTTAAGAGACAAGTTACATTTTTGCCCACTTTCTCACATCTGCACACTTGGCCAGTTACTCCATAAAGTGGAGGAGCTTGCTGGATTGTCAGTTTTTGGCAGTTATACCGAAACGCTTATCTGCTTTCTGTCCAGAAATATAAAAGATAGCTTCATGTTTACTGCCCAAACCACATGAAATAATCTGCAAAAGTAATGAAATCTAAAATCTCTGGCAGATTATTGTAACTGTTTGTGGCAAATTATTCTATCATAATTTTCTTCTTTTCTTAGCCTACTTTCATTCTCGCTTTAATGTTGCTTTCATTATTGTTTTTCCCCATTGTCTGACTGTTATGACTCAAGCTCAAAAGAAGCCAGACAGATGAGTCAAACAATACTGTAAACTGCAAAAAAAAAGTTTATTACAATCCACATAAACTAAAATTAACAAAAGAACAGAAAGTGATGGCTGATAACAATGTTGCTGATGCTCGCTGCAATGTGTGAGAGAATATGCTGTAGGCAGGGCTTGAGAGGGCTTTTAAAGACCGACAGTTGACAGAGATCAGGGGAAGATGGAGGGAGGAGTTCCAGGTTAACTTAACTTTGGATATAACACTGATTCTGAACTGTTTTCTCTGCAAATCTTGGCCCAAATCTTACATAAGAGATTCCCGAGCAGTGTCTGGCACAGCCTCCCAATAAATGTTTGGTGGGGTTTCATTCTTAAGATATAGTTGAGTAAATCCTACATGTCACGATGCCTATATATGTGAGTCAGTTTGTGAATAAACATGAGGAATTCAGATGAGCATGTGAGACAGCAGATAGATTAATTGCCCTGCTTTGTTTATTCTCAACTTGTTTGTATCGCTTGACCCACAGGTGTTCTCACTGGGATCAAATAAACAAGTCTTCCATCATAAAAAAAAAACATCTTCAAAAGCCTCTGTTTTGCTCATCACCTCCTCCGCTCAACTCTACCTCCCTTCATACCTGTGTCAGTGCTTCCCCTCAAAGACCTACGTCAAGTCTGAGCAATGCTTCTCCAAGTCTGATCCTCCCCGTTTCCACACAGCCGACAAAACAGGGACCTGCTGACCTCAAGATGCCTCGAGGAGGAGCTGCACGAGTGTGTGGGCGTGTGTGACCTCACGGCAGGCCCCTTCAACTCTTGCAGTAATGCCTTGCCTGCAGCAAGGTGAAGAAGCACACATGCACACACACACACAGACATTCCAGTGATCAGACACTCCTGACTAACACACACCCAAACACACACACACACACACACATACGCACGCCAGTGACCAGTCAAAGAGGTCTGCCAACACCAGTAGACTTCAGCACACATCCTGAGGCAGCTCCAGATGTGAAAGACAGAAGTGCATGTTGGTCAGAGCGTTACAGCTGCTAATACTAGAGCTACTGTTACTGGTGCAGTGTGGGGAGAGAACGACGGATACGGATCCTGAAATAACACACCTGTGTGTAAAGGCCCTGACACCTGACATGGTCGCTGCAGGGCTGTCGTAGCGTTTCAAAGGGCTAACTTCTCCTGTAGATCTTACAGAGGTCTTGACCAGCACCGTTAATTATTTGACTTCTTAAGAGCGCTGACTGGTTATTTCATTTGGCTGAAGTTTTCGCTGTGTAATCAAGTTCAACTTTGATTAGTTGGCCTGGGTTGGGGCTAAATCTCTGAGGTTGTGTGTGCATGCCTGTCGCGGTTAAAAATCACCTGTCCATCTGTATTGAGGCACTACACTATCAATGCACTACTCAACTGCATTACAGTCTTGGCATTAACAATTCATATCAAAAATCACCATATGGTAACATACTTCACATTCATTGAAATCATGATATCTGTCACATAACAGGTCACAAAACATCTTAATATAGTGTGATCATGAATTGTCTAAAACCTAATAATAGAATCACTCTGCTCTCGGAAAGCGATGAATGAATAACAGACTTGTGGTTCAGAGGTTTGGTATTCATTCATTAGTTAATATTCAATAAATACATTTTTGTCAATTTTCAGATTTATTTAATTCAACTTAATTATCTTCTCACATGGTTCATTTACTGGTTTATTGTATTTGTGATCCTGCAATACATTTTTCATAGTTATTTGTGTATAATGTATGTAGAACCTCTAGTTTTAATTTCATGCTGTTTGTTTTAGTCTACTTCTCTTACCTGTAATTATATGCCTGTTTTGTACTTCCTCTTTGCTGCTGTTACACTTTAATTCCTTTGCGTGGAATCAATAAGGTTTTTTCTCGTCTCATGTGTCTAATACGTATAAACCATACGAAAATAACACATTTGAGAGATATTTGGAGTAGTATTTCTGCTGACTGTGAAAGTTGTTCCACATGAAATGAATACGAATCACACAGGAGGAGATGTGTTAACTAAGAGAAGCAGACCGTTAAGATGTGGATTGTGAAAAAGAGGCAGCAACTTCATATGACGACACTTTTGGGTACAAGCTGTAAGGTGAAACTTCTACCGCTGCTCCTGCAGAAATGATAGTGAATTCAAAACTCTCCAGTGACAACCGCTGCGCTTGTTTAGCAGCACTCTGTAAGATGCTTTATAGAGTTTTTGGGTCGCTGCTTTGTAGAATATGAATGGGCATGAATTCCAGTCTGCTTTTGCAGCGTATATCAGCACTCTGTCAGCATCTTTGTGAAGGCTGGGTGAGACAGTGAGTTATGGCTGTGGAGAACTGCTCTCCTGCAGGCCGGACTTTATGGGGTCACCAATTGTGCAGTGGTACTCAGCATACCTGGACACACACTCCCACACACACACACTTACACGTGTCTAACCCCAAGGCTTTTGGGGCTCCACCAGTGATTCAAACCAGATGATTAACGGGCTAATTATCATGCCCTTTCTCCCCAATAAGACACACACAAACACTCACACACACTCTCCGCCACCCTCTGTTTGACCCTCTTCTACCTCTTCTCTTTTCGGTTCACATCCTCTTACTTTCTCCTGCTTTTTACCCCTTCAGCTCATCTACACACACACACACACACACACACACACACACACACACACACACACACACACACCTACTGCCCTTTTCTCCTAATCCTTACTTACATTCCTCTGCTAAGACTATAGAGCTAATTAGCTCATTTCAAATCACAGCAAGAGCCGCATAGCTCGCTTTAAAAATCAGTGGCACCAGCGGATCATTAGATTCACATTGCTGGAGTAATGTGCAGAATCCCTGTTAACCAAAAGCATGTTAAAGGAATCACGGTTGATGACTACTGGCAAGAGCGACTGAGGGTGGATGACAGTGCTTCACAGTGACATAGAAAAGCAACACCAGAGGGTTATCCTTCCACACAACTGCTGTCAACTAAGCTCAGAGACAGACAAAGAAAATGATGTGAAAAAGAGAGAAAAAGGAGAGAAAGTTTGAGTCTGGGTCAACTCTGTATACCCTTGTCATATGTCATTAGTGCATCAGTCTCCCCACTGTAGCCTTGTCGCCGCTAACAGCTCGTCTGACACAAAAACAATGAGCACACATGCACCGCGTACACACGGCTGACTCGACCTTGGGCGCCAGAGAACACATGTCAAACAGAGAGTCGACGCGCCATGAACAAATGTGCGTTGCAGGTTGTCAGTTCATTTGGACAGGCCCTCACTCCGCACTTCGGCTAGGCCACAGAACAAAAGTGGAAACACACCTCCACTCTCCAAGTAAATACTCAACCAAGACCTTTCTCCATGCACTGATTTTATCTTTGCCCTGTATTAACATGGGACCTAAAAATTAACTATATAAAGTATTACGGCCACAGCTGGAAAAACAACTGGAGGTTTCAAGAGTGAAGTCAAAATATTTCCAGAGAAGAAATGTAATTCATGATTGAGAAAAATGTCAGAATTATATAAAAAAGGTCAATATATTTAGACGCTAAAGTCAGAAGTTCATGAGAAAAACAATTGTGATATTTCAAATATAAAGTTGTAACATTATGGCATTTTTCTCAAAATACTTCATACTTCACTTATTTTCTTTTCCAAACAGTGACACTAATTCTCCACTGTAAAATATAGTTTGACTGGATTCATATTGAATGACCTGCATCACACAGAGCACTACACCTGGATAGTATTCAGAGTACAGTTGTACATATGTATTTCAAAACTTTATTACTTGTGAGTTGGTTTGAAGCTTGTTTCCATGATGCATGTTGACTTGTTCATTTGAGAGAACTTCTTTTTAGTTATTTACTTTCAAGGATTAGTGTGTAAGATTTAGGAGATCCATGGGCAGAAATAAAATATAATATTAATACGTTTTTTTTCCTTTGTTTATAATCACCTGAAAATAAGAATCATGTTTTCATTACCTTTATATCTGCATCGGGAGCGGGTCCTCTGGTCCTCCATGTTGCACTGCCATGTTTCTACAGGAGCCCAGAACAGACAAAATAAACACTGGATGCAGAGTCTTTAGCATTTTTAGCAAGTTTTACAGCAACCCCATGGTTCTCCGACATGCTTTGTGGATGAGGGGGCAGGCAGGCAGGCACTAAATCCTACACACTGGTCCTTTAAGTCTGTTTCTTGATTTATGTATTCACTCGTAGTTTTTAATTTTGTTCTCTTAATTTTAAATTGCTTTGAGCTGTATTTCTTGTATGTAAGCTGCTATATAAATAAACACTTGATTCATACGACATTCATTCTGTTTTGAAGCTGCTGTTGCTCTAAACAACATTTAAAAGATATTGTGGGTAGAAAAATGAGTGAGAGGGTTGACGTAAACTTGTGAGTGCATGTTAAATTTGTTTGTGTTAAATTAATACAGTATGAAAAGAACAATAAAATGTTAAGTGCTGCATTTCATCTCTGTCAGAGTTATGTGACTCTGGTTTGATTATGAGATTTATTTTTAGCGCCCCTGCTGCGAAGAGTCTCTGTTCCCTGATGGCGGTAATAGTTTCTCCCTCAAGTCAGCGCACATGTGTGTGTCCCTCCTGGCTGTTTGTTAACTAAAGCCATGCTGACAGTCCCCATTTCCCCATATTCATACAAACTGGGAGACACACGCCTTTCTGTGTCATCTGTCAGAGTATATAGTACTTCTTTCAGCAACATGGAGCTGAAAATACTCACTTACTGTTATTTATGGCTGGTGGTGTGTGTCACCCCGCATGGATCTGTGTATGTGGTTGAACATACCACACAAGTCTGTTTGGACACATAGTCACTGGATTAAGAAAGTGTGTCCAAACTTTTGATTGGTACTATATATAGGAAAGTGTTTTACTGCCCTGTGGGTAGTTTGGCAGTATTAAGTGGTGTTTTGTAAGTGTTAATTGCATCACTGTAATACCTACCCCAGGGCCACATACATGCTAAGAGTACATTCAAACTAAGCCAGGGATATTCATTAACACATTTTTCACTCCATTTCTGCCCTCAATTAGACTAAAACTGTAATTTTCTCCCCCAAATGGAAAGAAAAAAAGTGAAAAGGTCCCTTAACGTGTAATACTTAGAAAACAGAGTTGGTGTTTCAGTATGTATGGAGCAAACAGAGCTTTTACAAAATGGTGACGTAAGCTGCTCTGTGAGGATGGGGACTCAAACATGTTCCAATTACTCTTTAAGTGTCAATATTTAGGCAATATCTAATGACTGGCTGTGGTATATTGTGATTATATCACAGCTAACAAGCTTGTTTGGACCAAGACAGAAGCGCATGAAAGCAAATTTTGGCCCTTTGCTTTTAAAAAATGGTTACCAAACAATACAATAGAGAAGTTATGAACACAGTCCAATAAAAACAGTTTTATTAAATAACAATTAAATTACAAGAGTCATTTACAAGACAGTAGTTCCTGGCTGTCTGTAGTTGCTATGCAACACTGGGAAACTGCTAAACTAACATTCAAGCAAGTTTATCAAGCTGAGTTTTATCAAGCCAAATACACAGAACTGTTGTCATTAAGTTGATTTTATCCCAGCAGCTTCAGAAAGACTGCTGCTTAACACAGATGCACAATTAAATCACTATTTCATACTTGCTCCGTTGTCTGATAACAGAAACAAAAAAATTTATAAATAAGACCAACTATAGTGTGAATTTGGCTGAATTAAAACACAGTATAGGTGATCACAGAGAGCTGGAGGAGACTGAACAGAGGTTTAACAGGCTGTCACTTTGCAGAGTAACCAGCTGTTGTTGCTCTGCACAAACAGGAGCTGTATGGCCGCAAATGTAAGAAGAACGCTTCATACATCTACAACTTTCTCTGCAGTAACTTATTTTGAATGTCAATATGATAATGCAGATAATACAGCACAACCGTTGTCATTACCCTGTATTTAAGTTGGTTTTGTGTTGATGCAAGTCGTTTTCACATGAAAACGGTGCTTCAAGAATTAGACGGCGTAATGTAGATCATTTTTCCTCTGTATGTTGTCTGTCTGTACTGGAACGCCAAAACATTTTTAAAAAACAATTTAATTTCTTCTTTTTCATTTGGAAAACAATGAAATTCAGTGGAGCAGACGCAAACTCAGCAAGTTAAACATCTGTTCTGTTGCCCGCTGCTCTTTATTGTACTGAACGTCAATACAGCCAAACACACAGCTTTGTTGTTCTGTTGTTAGTTTTGATTATGTTGCCTTACGTTGAAGCCTTAGTTTCATTATTGTTTATTTGACCTCAGATTTTTGGGCCCAACGTTTGTTCTTTTTCTAGTTATTTGATAATTACTTTTGTAACTTGTTTGGATTTTTGTATACTTTAATTAAATATTTTCCGTTTTACATCGGTGTCCTTTGTCTATCTGCTTGGTCCCTGACAATTGGTCATTGTTACGTTTTTTGTCTGTTTCTGTTGTCAGAAAACAGAATCAGTATGCAACAGTGATTTGACTGATTTGAACATATACTCCTGTTAACAAAGCACATTCTTAATAATTCCTGCTGCTTGAAGCTCATGACTTTCTGTCAGATGTGGACACTGTTCTAATTATCATAATAATAATAATAATAATATAAGTATGCTACTTATTGAGGATGCCACTTACTGAGAAATATGATTATGATGAATATATTCTTAAATGCTGAATCTCAAAACATACAGACTCTCAACTATGGAACGCGACTTCCTAAAATGCTTCATAAAATGAAACTTACAACATGATTAAAAGTGGTGCGTTTAAAAGGCAGAGTAGGGTTTCCTTCCCAGTGGGTTCCAGCCAAGCCAAATGTTGGCCGGGCCCATGTAACGTGCTGCACTTCTCTTAGCAAAATTGACGCTGACATTTAAGGTTAATACCGCTTGTCACTGTGATTTCTGCAAATATGGCTTCACCACTAAGTGTTCCAGCAGCTGTTTGTCTTTGTGCGCGTGTTCATGTGTGTGACTGTGATTGTGTCTGCATGCAGTGTGGACTAAAACTGTCAGCTGAATCCAGTCATAATGTCCACACCTAGCAGAAGCCTTCCAGAGGCTGCTAAACACACACACTTATTTGTGTGTAGCTATCCAGAATATAAGAGGAAACACCCGCTACCCACCCACTGACTCCCACACTCCCAACCAGTCCCACCCTCCAGGCCAGGTCTGTGGGTGTGAGTGCTAACAGACTACGGTGAGTCACTGCAGGCATGAGGGAGGAGAGGTGAGTGTGGTGCGAGGGACACGAGGATGAGGAGGGGCTGGAGACACTGGAAACCACCCTGGGAAAAGTGAATATGATTCAACCATCACACACAAACTCAAAAACACACACAAACACACACTGACCTGAAGCCATTATGTGTTGCATGAAAACAGGCCACCTGGCACCCACACACGCCGTCGCCCAGGTCAGTGGTCAACTTAGTGACGGCAGACATCGGGGATTAGGGCTGGTCAGATGACGACAACTCAGTGAGATACTTCATACAACTTCTGCCAGGAGAGAGATAGAGAGTGTGAGTGAGATGATTGCATGGCTTCATTCATTATTAGACCATAATAGATGCCAAAATATCTGTAATTACCAGTACAGTATAAAGATTATAGGAGCTGAATGTCTCTTTCTCTCTTGGTGATTTTTGTGACTGGTTGCTGGCTGGGGGGTGACGGCAGTCTTCCGTTGCTGACTCACTGAAGAGGCTGTTTTGAACGAGCGGCTTGCCAACGAGCCTGGAAAATAAAAAGAGGGGTATTCCAGAGTTACGGCTGCAGCATGTAATGATAATTGCAACTTGGCACACGCTTAATAAACTAATTAAGCTTTATTTAAGGAAGTGATATCTGAATACTTGTTTGATGGCTCACAGGGTTTTCTTTTCTGGAGGGTATGTGTGTTTTTGAGAGAGGTTACAACCTTCTACACCCTTATTTAATACGTCAACAAAATGCTCATGCAGACACGAGGCTGACTCAATGGACACATATGCACCGCACAAGTAGCCTTTTTCACCCACAAAACTCGCAGACTCTTTTAAAACTGTGCCTTTGATCAAGCTGACATTTTAAAGGGGTGTGTGAAGCGTGTGTGGCTGGAGACAGAGGGCTTGCGGTGGCGTGGTGGCTGGTGTTGTTGTTATTTGGTTTGAGGTTGATGTTCACTGCTATGCTCAGCGCTCGTCTAACAAAATGCAGGCCTGCAGGCGGACAAATAACCCCTGATTTCCAGCGTCGAGCAGCTGTGGGCACAGTGCCACATGCTAAGAACGTAGTTACTTTATCTATGCACTCACACTGGGGCGGACTGTACCATTAGGCACAGTATTCACCTGCCTGGGGCCCCCACCTGAAAGAGGCCCCAAACAGCTATAGATTTATTATGATGTTTAGATATGAAACATATGAAAATTGTGCTACTATTCTAATTCATTAAACCACAAAATTACATAGAAAAGGGACCCAAAACACTTAAAACCATACTCTACAGATGAGTGGACTATTCGGTCATCGGAGGAGCCGCTGCGTCTGCAGACACCTCTTGACTTCAGCCTTGTTTATACTTGAGATGCCGCAGGTGGCGCACAGATCAGAGGTGTCTATGCTCAATGCACTGTTCATTGCAGTACTCTTGCAAAACACCAGGGAGCATACAAATAAAATATTCTTTGTGTAAGCAAGAAGTCAACAAGTGTTAGTGGAAGAACAACATCATCCTCACTGGACTTTGAGGGTCCAGGCCACAGTGCATCGATTCCCGGCCACAGCGCATTGCTTCCTGGCCACAGCTCACTGGGTGAACAGCGTTTGTAAATAAAAAGTTGGTGATTTGCGGGTCAGGTCAGGCTTGGGTGGTTGATTAACGCATATTTTTGCATTTTGGGCAGTGCAGATTAACTCTCACCAGCCAGCAGCTACAGTGCAACAGGAGTCTCTGTAAATGTATTTTTGTGAGAGCATACAGCAGTGGAGGGAGGGGGACATCACCAACAATAGTTTTGCGCTACACGTGAGGCATACATGTCCATTGGTGTAGCTACTGAGAAGAAATTTCTGATTTCTATGTAACACAATTTTAATTTATGTATAGCTATTGCTGGGTAGTTTAATCTATAATGATGTCATATATTATCACTTCATATATTTAGAATCAAATATCTTAATCTGTAAATGTAGTGGAGCATCAATATAAAATAGTATGAGGAGTATAATGTTCAAGTAGCCTACCTCACTTGAGTAAATAAATGTTGTTTTTTTCACGCGCTGTTTCAGTTCATCTTCTTACTGGTTACTTTACAAATTAAGATTTTACTCACAGATTTTACATAAATAAAATAATGCAGGACTTTTATCTCTAACAAAGTACTATTAGTGTGGTATTAGTAGTTTAAAGATTTAAGTCTGAAATGTGTCCCCAAAAGTAACCTATGACACAAGAAAACCACACACACACTGGCCTGCTAAAATCTAAGCAAGAGCATGCATGCACTGAAACAGATGAAAATATGTGCACACACACATCGAGAACACCCAACAAGTTCAGAGACATCGGACTGGAACGAGATGCAACTGAGAATAGTTTTTAAGTTTGCGAGCCAAGTGCTCCTGCATTAAAGAGTGAGTGACGTTATCAGAAAACAAACACAGCACCAGCATTCATATGCCCGACAATCAAACAACATCACACACAAATACAAAGACACACGTGTCAGTCTGACACATGACATGGTGGGACTGAAATAAAACAGACAAGGTATTCTTTTAATGTTCTTTTAAAGCTGCATTCTTTATTTAATGGTGCCTTGTTGCACATATTGTCTTTGTTATAGCTTAACTTTTGGCAGAAAGTGTGTGTGTGTGTGTGTGTGTGTGTGTGTGTGTGTGTGTGTGTGTGTGTGTGTGTGTGTGTGTGTGTGTGTGTGTGTGTGTGTGTGTGTGTGTGTGTGTGTGTGTGTGAGTGTGTATGAATCTGGTCACTGTAACAGTTTAACAGCTGGCTCATTATCTGAGGTTATACACACACATATGAAATCCCCATCAGGCTCGACCACATCAATTCATCATAAGTATTGCCTCAATTCATTCAGTCCATTTAGAGGTTGGTTTGTGTGCATGTTTTGTGTCTACACAAGTGTGTGTTTCTGTTGCTGCTGGCTTCTTTTCTTTAAACAGCCAGTGAGGGAATTTGTGTCTTTTCTCCACACAGAGTGAGTTGTAAAAATAAAGGCTGGATTTTCTTACCACTATTAGAGGCAAACAGACAGGAACAGCAGTTGAAGTCAGTGACACAAATAAACTAAAGAAGAGGCTCACCATTGTCAGGTTTCAAAGATTTTCCCCCACAAAACAGCCTCATCAGAAATAGATTATTTTAAAATCATTTTCAAACAGATTTTACGTCCAAACACAATCAAAAACTGTTGGCCGCAATTTAAAGTGAACAAGTTCTCATGACAAGCACAGATCAGATTATCATCAGGTTTGAGAAAGTAAAGGACATTTCCCCCAAAACTGCAAATTTGCACTGTGTAACTTTTTTTGTTCTATTTTGAATTTCTCATCAGATGTATTTGTACATTCAAGCTAAACTCATAAATTCATTATGTTTCTAAAATGAAAAAGAAGAAAATTGCAACCTTTATCTCAGCAGTGGCACTACAGTCCTCTGAGGTGTTTAGCTTTCCTCTGAACGACATAACATCTGGAGGATGAACACAGATTGAAGCTCAAACCTGGCAGAGTTGAAGGGAAGAGGATGTTAAGTATCCCATTTTCCACCATCACCTCCAACTCAGCCTGTCGTCGCCTAGAGCTCCAATGAAGTGTATAATCTTGTCACTGGAACATCTCGCTGTTTCTGTTGTCAAATATTTGCCTTGCTTAAAAAGGCTAAAAACTCAATTCATCATCACAAGATGCTCGCGGGCCAGAATCAGGAGACGTTGCATAGTGAGACAAATAGATGACAAAAGTAACACGAGTTGCCAACAAGCTGACGTTAGCCTCTGTGGGTGGCTTACAAATCAAAAAGTGCTCTGAAAATTGCATTGGAGCAGATGCACAATTATTTTTTACTATCTATATTTATCCAGTTTGGCAGGTTGTATTTTTTAACCGGGTTTAAATCTAGTTCAAAAATACAAATATGAGGATTATGACATGTCTATGTAAGAAATGTTAAGACTACTTCATTAAGAAGAATGTGTGGGTGTTAACACTGCACGTTAATGGTCTACACTGTCCTCTCTGATCACATTCACTTTTTCTGTTTCTTCATATACTTGCATCTGTTAGAAATAACATAGAGTAAGCTAGTGGAAATACCGCAGGCGACAAGCTTATGACAAAGCTGAGATGACAAGAAGCTATTAGCAAGCTTGCCAAAGAGTCATTAGCAAACAGGCACAGTTTTCAAATATGAACAGACAGAAGCAATCTACTGTAATGTAGCTATAAAACTGTTTCTCTTTTCCTTTTGCCTGTCAAAATTGTTCCTGGAAAGCAAGAAAAAGAGAAACTTGAATTGATTTTTGTGGTGTCTGGACAAGAAAAAATGAACCTGAGGGAGAAATAATGTGGCTTCAGGTAGTAGATGATAAGTGCATATGGCTGTGTGTGTGTGTGTGTGTGTGTGTGTGTGTGTGTGTGTGTGTGTGTGTGTGTGTGTGTGTGTGTGTGTGTGTGTGTGTGTGTGTGTGTGTGTGTGTGTGTGTGTGTGTGTGTGTGTGTGTTTGTGTGAAAAAGACTTATTCGTGCCACATGTGTGAATAATGGCTGCCGGTTTTGTCACCAAGCGTGTGAAGCATCACATCGCGGTGACACATCTCTGTGACGGCTCCCAGCATAAACACTGCAGCTGGACTTTGACAGTGATAACTAGTGACAAGGAGAGAAGGAGGAGAAAGGAAGGAAAGGGTAGGACACTTGTAGATAGCAGCTGTAAGCCTGACTTCATGGCTTCCCAAAGCGCTTTGAGGGTCCGGGTCTGACAATGCACTGAAACGCACTGAAAAAAGGGGAACTCCGTGAATCTTAAACCTGCTCCCTGCGTGATCCAAAGTAGGATTTAAGCAAAGGTTGCAATTCAGAGGCAGAAGATATGGATTTGTTTAACCTTTGCCCCAGTTTTATGTGCATGTGCTTGACATTAGGTCGTGTTTATGTGCATATGAGCACCTGCAACCCTTTTTTCTCATGTTGCGGATAGCTGAATTCATCTGTTTCTTGCGTCTCCTCAAGGAAGTCCCAGTAAAACACCGTCCTTTTACTGTCCTAATAAAGAGCCCTGGGTTTGTATTCTCATCTAAGGGCAACCTTCTATAAAACACACAATTTGGTGGCAGTAAGAGTGAGTGTTTATAAAAGGCTCAAGAAAAGGTCTCTCTCTCTCCAGGTTATGAAGCAGGACAGTCTCATTGTTCATCTTTACAGCTGTCAGTTAGCAGACAAAGCCCAATGCGTGCGTCAGCCTTTTCTTTAATAGGGAATACAGCCTCTCTACACAGCCATTGATTTACCTCCTCCACCCCCGCCATCTCTACTATCACCCAGAGGTTTGATCAGCACAAGTTAGATAAAATGTGCCGTGGCTGTTCGTGCGTGTGTGTGTGTAATGAAACACACAGGAGAGAGAGGGGGGAATTTTTTTTTAAAACACAGAGAAACGCTGTGTTGTGTGTTGGCGTGTGTGCTCGCTCACTTTCACCTCGGTGCATTTGTGCTTCTGAATCCGTTCGCAGCGCAGCAGTAAATTGAGCAGCTGTATTGTATCCTGTGAACAAAAGAGGCCCATTTGTATAAATTTGGCTTGTAGAGGGTTTGGCTCTCGAATGCGCCCCTAGCGTAGCAGATTTGATTACACGGGTATCTGTTGCTCTGCCTCAGCGGATAAAACAGGCCTCCATCAACAGGAGAAGTCAACGTGCCCCCTAACACTTCAAACAAAAATTCATGTGTGAGCATTCATCTGAACAAACCTATTTATGTGTCTTTGATGAATCTGGGCTTTAATGCTTCTGTTGCACAGGTTTGTTATCAATGTGTGGCTTTTTCTTTCAAGTCATTTTTTGGCTGTTTTTTAAAAGTCACCTCTTCCATTTTGTGTTGTTTTGATAAAGCTGTATTGATTCTTACATATCATTTCTTATTCCTTCTTTATGTATTCTTTTTTTTACTTTTTTGTAACTTAAAAAACTAAATTGAAGGCTTTATATTTAAGAGAAAAGTAAGTGTTTAAGTCCAAAGAAGCATGAAACATCACAGTCACAGTCATTTGTGTTGATGTAATTATATGACATCTTCTCTCATGCTGAAATATTAAAACGTAATTAATCAAAAGTAAGTCATTCATCCAAGTTTGTGTCATGAATGCATGTCGCCTCAAGAAAAATGTATTTTTTATTTAACAGAGCAGCTGGACCTTCAATTTATTGTTTGTGTGTGCAAAAAAGTGAAACAAACTCAATAGAAGCAGTCAGTATCAATACAGACCTCCTCAAACTCTCCTAATGATCCAAGTAGTGATTTTACGGCAGTTTACAGGTTCACATATGTAAAGTCCTGTGCTCAGTAAACTTCTGAATATCTCAAAATAAAGGCAGACTTAAACATAGTAAGTGTGTACAGTAGTTGAGTGGTTTATTTCCCAGCTCACATACTGGCCAGTGATCAAGACTCTCTGAGAGTTTCTGGGGTCTCCTGTGCCTCCTGCTTTTTAAGTAAATAAAAACATTAAAGCTCAGTGGACTGCTCGGCTCTATTTATGTAAAACATATGATTGTTTACTTTCCCACTCTCCCATCTCGTTTCTCCATTTTCCCGTTTGAAATAATGATTATGGTTTTTATCAGCTAATTTTTCTCTTCGACCACTCATCCCTAGATATCCCTCCATCTATCACTCTAGCCATCAGGTCCGGCTGTTCCATACCCAGTTTTCTATCTGTGGTTGAAACGTAATGCCTGTCAGGAGAGTACACTCACTGGCCAAAACCTGGGCCCCTCCACACACACACACACACACACACACACACACACACACACACACACATACACACAAACACACACAGAGGCGCATATCCATTTAATTTAGTACACAAGCCGAACTATGCACACACACAAATCTCCCACCGTTCTCCCATTCCTCGCTCAAACCATGAGGGTCTCCAAACCCCCAAAAACCTCAAAAACCTCTTGTTCTCTAAGCTCTAGCCTCCATCTTCCACTTCACTTTCTCAGTTTCCACATTCTTGTGCTGAGAGCCAAAGTGCAGCTTTTTTGGATGCTGATAAAAACAGACTTTAATCCCTGAGCGACAGAAATACAGTTTTTGATACAGAGGAAAGCATTTGTAATGGTAATCGACACAACTGATGTCATGTATTGATGCATGGGTGCATGTGATCGTGTAGGCGTGTGTGTGTGTGTGTGTGTGTGTGTGTGTGTGTGTGTGTGTGTGTGTGTGTGTGTGTGTGTGTGTGTGTGTGTGTGTGTGTGTGTGTGTGTGTGTGTGTGTGTGTGTCAAACCTACGATAGAGCTTTCGCTGATGAGGAGATAAGATTTGGAGACGGTTTTAAATTCCCTGTTTAAAATGACATCTTATTTATGGCCACTTAACTAGTTTGACATGATTGGAATTCATCGAGACGCATGTGTGTTTATGTGTGTGTGCGTGCATGCATGTATTGTATCAGTGTGTGTGTGTATGTGGGGTTAGCCCTGATTGCTTTTGGTAGCATTATTAACCTTGCCGGTCAGGAGCAGTAAATTAAATGTCAAACATCATATCAGTTAGGAGGAAGATATTCTCTCTTATTGTTTCACACACACACACACACACACACACACACACACACACACACACAATTTTTACTTGATGGCAGAAATGAACATTCTTCATGTAGCGGACACATAACCAGCGTTTCACTCATGCGACACTCTGAATAGCAATGAAATGACAATTCCAGCATAATCCCGGTCTCCAGCTCAGTAGATTGATATGTAAATGAAGGTAAATGAATCTCATCCCAGAAACCTGACCTCGGCCGGCTGGTCCACGCCGGGCCGTCAATCAGCAGCCTCATCAGTATCAGCATAGGAGCAATAGCAGCAAAGCATACCTTAATGGTTCTATCAGTCCCATCATGCCCTGCATATGTATCCCAGTGGATTAGGCCTGAAACCTGCATCTATCATTATTGTGCTCTGATACTGCCATTAGAGTATCTCTCCCCCTTTGCAGCTTCCCCTTCTATCCTCTCGCCTGAGGAAAGAATGTAAAATCGCTTTCCATTCAAAAGTTAAAAGAAAAAAGGGTTTTTCTCACAGGGTGTGGAGCTGGAAAACGACGGCACTTTCACTAACCAGAACTGAGCACTGTGCTCTGACCACGGCCATGGCTATCATGAAAAGTAATCTCCTTCAGAGTGTGGCGAATCAGTGGAAAATTACACTTCCCATTGTCACTGATTTTGAGGAAATCTTTGATTAGATATTGTTCTTCTCCCACATGATTACTCTTATCATACAAGTTACACATGATGAAGAAAATTGTTTCCACTTTCTGGAAAAATGTCACTTCGCTAACACCGCTACTGACAGGTAATCACAGGTGTATTAACAGACAGTTAATAATCAATCAATCAATCTTTATTTATATAGCGACAAATCACAACAAAAGTCATCTCAAGGCACTTTACACATGGACCAGGTCTAAACCGTACTCGTCAGGTTTAATTTTAAAGAGTCCCAACATTCCCACATGAGCAAGCACTTGGCGGCAGTGGCAAGAAAAAACTCCCTTTTAACGGGAAGAAACCTCAGGCAGAACCAGACTCAAAGTGGGCGGCCATCTGCCTCGATCAGTTGGGGTAGAGAGGAGAGAGAGGAAGGATAGGAGAGAGAAGCACATTGAAAATCAACATTGAACCTAGTAGGTCCGGTACTGGAATCTAGCATCCCGACGTCTCCAGGCCCAGATTACTTGTGAGACGAGAAAGCACAAACAACTCCGGGGAAGAAGTTTAGGTTATTGAATGCATTAGTGGTACATGAACGTTAATGGATATAGATGGATGGATAGAGAGAGAGAGGGAGAAGAGAGGAGCTCAGTGCATCATGGGAGTCCCCCGGCAGTCTAAGCCTATAGCAGCATAAACTAGGGGCTGATCCAAGACAAGCCTGGCCGGCCCTAATTATAAGCTTTATCAAAAAGGAAAGTTTTAAGCCTACTCTTAAACGTAGAGAGGGTGTCTGCCCTTCGGACCCAATCTGGAAGATGGTTCCATAGTAGAGGAGCCTGATAACTGAAGGCTCTGCCTCCCATTCTACTTTTGGAGATACTAGGAACCACAAGTTAGCCTGCATGCTGGGAGCGCAGTGTTCTGGTAGGTACATAAGGTACTAATAGTTAGCCTAAAAAGATGCAGCCGTCTTACTTATCTTTGAGACGGCTGTTTTGGCTCGACTGGTTGCCAACACATAGAGCTCCAGCAAAAGTACACAGGGGCATCCTGCAAAAAAGTTGTGTGGGTCAACTTTTGCCGCAATGACAGAGTCTTAAGCAGAAATTGAAGCTTAATTCATACTGCTGCATTATTCCTCCAGCCACTACTTATATAGGCTGCGTAGCTGTGCTGTAGCTAGCAGGAGCCTCCTAACTCAATGTCAAGGGTAAACATGTGGACCACTTGAACTGTGATTAGTCAGCATTAGCTGCTTGTGTTTTCTCAAACATGTCAGCAAAGACTGCTGCAAGTGGAGACAACATGGACATGATATGGTTTAAATGCTCTCAAAGTTTAGGGCTCTAAAATGTCTTAAAACGCATGAATTTATTGCTTAAACTTGACTTCCAGGATTGTATTTTATCTTCTCATCGGTACATGTAGGAATCATTGCGTGATATGATCAAAAGGTTCCAAACAGCTACGAAACTGACCTTAAGGGAAGATTACTTTTGTCAAATTCAGAGATATTTTATCACCTACAGCATTTTGGTCGTTCCTATAAAGCCATAACAAAAAGATTTCATTGTTATCTTTAGTTAGTTATCTTATCTCTTACTTATGAGGAAAAATCTTGTTCTCTTGGATGAAGAAGGAGAAAAAGTAGATTAAACAGACAAAACGAAAATTTAAAAAGGACAAAAATAAAATAGAACAGACAAAAAAGGTGGAAGAAAGGACGACTTCTAGCAGCAGTCTCATACTTCAGATCACGCACACTGGTCTGCTGACCCACAAGCTGGCCCCTGCATCTATGTTCTCTACTTTTATGTGAGATACTTTTGGTGAACCGGAGGCTTGGAATCAAGGCATGGAGAGCATGAAATAGGCTTGTATCATAATCATGGCCTCCGGTCTTTTGTGGTAGCCACAGCAGAAAATCCCCACCCTGCATCCTGTGTGGTGCTGCATGCCGCTGGATCCTCCACACAAATTATTTTGAGGGTCGGGTAACAAAACAGAAGAAGTGCAGCAATCATGTAACAATCCCAATGAAAGCTCGCATCCACATGCTGAATCACAACCGAGCCGCCAGGCTCCTGTCAGAGCATTGCGGAGACGAGTGTGACCTTGCAGAGTTCACACTGAGATGTAAGGTAGACTGAAACAGACTGTAAGAGGAACTATAAGAACAGGTTTTGTTTCATCTGGATTCATCTCAGCTGGTAGATTACTGGCAGGTGTTTACACAAGCTTCAACACAGTAACTCTACAAGCGATACCCCCCCACCTGTGTGTGAATGTGTGTGTGTTTGTAGTATGGCGTGTGTGTTCCTGTATTTCTGAATGTGGAATCAGATTTAACCCAGGGAGAGGGGTGGGGAGGTGAGCTGCAACTGCTCTGCTACGCTCGCTTTACTCCGAGGTATGCGACAGTGAATGTGTGTATGTGTATGTGTGAGAGAGTGAATGAATGTGTGTGTGTGTGTGTGTGTGTGTGTCTTTGTTGGGGGTGGGGTGGTGGCTGGAATTGTGGTTCTTGGCTCAGGTATTAAACCTTGAGGCGTTTGTGCACAAGTTTCAGTATGTATATGTGTGAATTTGTGTGTGTGTGTGTGTGTGTGTGTGTGTGTGTGTGTGTGTGTGTGTGTGTGTGTGTGTGTGTGTGTGTGTGTGTGCGTGCGCACGCACGTGTCTATAAAGATGAAGCCCACCTGCTGATGGCTCTGATAAGAAGCCTTTGGGGCTCGGTCTCCTATTACATACATAACATCCACAGGTTGGACAGAAAATTACCAGAACACAACCACAACATGATCAGAACACTGAACGACTGTAATTACATGTTCATATCAAGCTGTCGGGTGATTTATGTGCACGATTTCCTTTGACTCTGAGGGACTCTGTGGGTTTTTGGTTAATAAGAAAATCCTTTCATGACACTAAAATGTCTGTGAAATATTTCTATGTTCCCATGTGGATTTAACAGTTTGAGATCCAGCAGTAGTGACAGCAAAGATAACAGTATCAAAGTGGAGAGTTTGGTCATTTGCCCAGTTCTCCACAGAGAGGATCAGCACAGCAGTTGAAGCAGCCCCTTTTTAAAATGCATGGAAAAGTTGAGCAACAATTTGTAGCCTAATTAAATGGAAAAACATGCTCATGTTTGCCTGACTTGTGGCCACTTTCTTGCTTTTTAATCAAGCACTGCAAAATGGAAACTTGAAACTGAATTGTAAACACTAATTAACTAGAGAAAATGACAAACATGACAATGATCTGATGTCATATTAAAGGCATTTATTGTATCTTTTTACTGTGGGATTTTTTAAGCAGACCATGAATGAATGTGAAATGTTCAAGTTGGAAGCTGAATGGGTCAGTTCACCTAAATCAGAACATATATTCCAGACAGAGGTTTTGACATCCCTTAGACTAGTGGCTCAAAGAAATGTCCCAGTTAAGCAAATTAATGTGAAGAAATCAGCAGAACTGTACATGACACTGGATATATCACATTATCACATTCGATGTAAACAAATACTATTTTCAGTTTTGCAAAAGTTAAATAAAGTACTAAGTGAGACAGGAAGTGAAAGATGACTTATTCTTATTTCTAATACTTATATTGCAGCATGTCAGTTATAAACAGGTAAACAGGGTGTTAGGAATCAAATCTGTAATATCAACTAATTTCTAACATATAGACAATCTCTCTATCACCTCAGCACTGACCTTTGTGTGTCTGTCAGCCAGCCAGCCAACCCCCCCCCCCCCCCTTCTCTAAAATCACAGCTTGGAGGATGAGGAATCTGTGAAAGACAGAGAGAGAGAGAGAGAGAGAGAGAGAGAGAGAGAGAGAGAGAGAGAGAGAGAGAGAGAGAGAGAGAGAGAGAGAGAGAGAGTGGGCGAGGCCGACAGACGGACAAAGATAGACATAACCTCTTGTTTGTACGTTCAGCTCTGTCATTTTGATCACTTTTATTTTCAGATGTTGAATTTTTCTGTCTATAGAGAGCTGAAATAGTGACATTTTCAAAACATTTCCCAGACATCAAATGGGTAATTCAGGATAATGTTACAGGAAATTCCCCCTCTGTTCCCTCACAAAGAAAAGTGAGGTTATGACACACAAGACATCAGTGCCAGTCCAATACCATAATTTGGACACACCCCTTCTCTAGCCGTGCACAAATAAAGCCTATTCCATTTTTCCGACTGGTAAAAATGAAATGACAGATAAATTATGTGTTATATATTTTATTAAAGTTGTCCAATTGTTTCTCATTTATGTGGAGGGAAAGGAAACAGGAAAATAGATTATCTGACTGACTGAATACTTGCAAACCCCTAACCAAATAATAATAATAATAATAATAATAATAATAGTTTTCCTCAATCTGATTATGTGCTGAGTGATCATTACATAAGAAAAAATTGAAATGGAAAATATTTAAAAGGAATGCTCAAATGTGGAGGTTAAAGGGCCAGTACACCCAAATCCCAGAAACATATTTCCCACTATTCAAATAGGTTTGGTTTATTTACAGAGATTAAATTAGATTACATTTCTGATGCTCAGTGTGCCTTTTCCGAAACAATGTTCTGGTTACTTTGGATGATCTACAGACCTGCTGTAAACAGTTATCATTAAGAAGCTGCTCCATACTGATAGTTAATAAATGGACATCACTTATATAGCGCCTTTCTAGTATTACAAAAACTTGAAGCGTTTTAACACTACAAACCACATTCAACCATTCTCATACACATTTGTATGCTGATGGCAGAGACCAACCTGCTAATCAGGGAGATCTCATCATTCACACATCGATAGGCGGTTCAGTATGTTGCCCAAGGACACTTTGACATGCGGACTGGAGGGGCCAGGAATCGAACTGCCAATCTTCCAATTAATGGATGAACCGCTCTGAGCCACAGGTATTTACTAAAACTATAGCATTTCCTAAATACTTCTAGTATTAGCTACAGTAATTTCCACTTCCCATTTACCAATTGGCTTTCCAAGCTGTTTGTCAATGTGGAGGCATCACCAAAACAGTTGATGCTTTGCTTTACACCTAAGTAAAATAATAATACAAAAATAAATACTAAATAATTAATTGAGTTATATATTTTTTTCCCAATCTGACAACTGACAGATGGTATTGTCGCCATCATGTGGAAGATGTAAAAATTCAAAAAAAAACATTGGAAATGTAAAGTCATGAGGTTTGAATAATGATTTTATATCTAGTAGCATATCAAATATGCTAACACACCATTTTTTTTTTTTTTTTTTTTTTACAATTAAAGCATTATATTTGTACAGGTTTGAAAATAATATTGTCTTAATGTTACCATGATATGCACAGCGTCAAACCGCAAGAGGATTATTCAGTCAGTCAAACTGTAATCTGACTAAATAATCTAATAATAAAAAGTTACACTTTTGCAGGCATATTAAAACACATTTCTTCATATCTCATTAGCTGATGGAGTTTGCTCTGTTATTATAAAGATGGATGAGGCACTCATCACTCAATCTACTGGTGATGTAAGGGTTAGGAAATTGTGGTCACATGACAACAGTTGGTTGAGCATGGGGGTAGACTGTGACCGGATTGATTCCCGGCTGTTCACTGACTCCTCGTCAATGACTGACTGATTTTGGTCTGGTGTTCACAAACAGCTGATGTTGTCCGTTTCCAGTATTCATTCAGTCTCTTGTCCGAGATCCTTGCTGTTGATGTAGTGTCCCCCACAGCTGTTGCATGTAACGTCATACACCAGCAGTCTTCCTCTTCAGGGGGGTCCTGTCTCGAAGATTATTTTGTCAAAACAGTATTTTGAAGTAAAAAAATGTTTTGTGACTGTGGTCTTAAATAAGATAAGAAACAATAAGTGTGTGTGTGTGTGCGTGTGTGTGCATGTGTGCGTGCGTGTGAGAGAGACAGTGAGAGAGTGTTTGTGTGTGTGAGTGAGTGAGTGTGAGTTTCCTGCCATTCTTCCTCTTCTCAGTGCCAGATCTTGGTACAGTGAGATCTTTAGCTGGACTTGCGTGCCTGAGTTTTCAGCACAGATTTCATACAGATGATAAATGTATCAGTAGGATGAGGTAGAAACATACTAAATTTCATTACAACTACTGCCACACACACACACACACACACACACACACACACACACACACACACACACACACACACACACACACATACATTAATTTCTGCAGTGTCACACACTTTCACTCTCAAATTCACACACACACACACACACATAAAGCATTACCAGTCCTATAAAACCTGGAGTCTGAGTCAGCCTGAGAGACAGACGGTTTATAACTGGTGTCTAGTCCATCCTTTCTCTATAGACATCATAAAGACAACGGCTATCAGCACTGTTGTGTTTCATTAGGGAAGTTAGAAACCTTTGTGAGGACCAGTTTTAACTGTAGACCTTGAGACTGGGGACATGTTTTCTGGTACTCTCTTTAAGATTAAGAATTTGTCTTACAGTTACAGTAGAATTAGTTTTAGATAGCGTTGGAGTTGCAGTAGTGTAAATTAGAGAATGCACTATGTTGTGTCTGTGTGTGTTTGTGTGTGTGTGTGCATGTGTGTGTGTGTGTGTGTGTGTGTGTGTGTGTGTGTGTGTGTGTGTGTGTGTGTGTGTGTGTGTGTGTGTGTGTGTGTGCGTGTGTGCGTGTGTATCAAGGGTCAAGAATTGCCCTCCCTTTGGACCAATCTGCCCACTTACAGTAGATCAAAGCAAGCTTCCAGGACAAACTCTGGAGTGTCCATTCTTCCGGATGCCGCCTGGAAAATCCCACACACTGGAACACAGTCACCATGGGAACCATCAGCTATTGTGTGTGTGCGTGTGTGTCTGTGTGTGTGTGTGCATGTAAGGCATGTAAGTTGGGTGTCCTGAGGCTCATTGAGACCTTTTATGTGGGTTACACTTAAAGCTCTTCTGTTGCACTGTCATACACTTTGAACAAGCACACCCACCCTCTCTCTCTCTCTCTCTCTCTCTCTCTCTTTCTCACTCTCTCTCTCACTCTCTCTCGCTCTCTCTCTTACACACACACACAAACATCAAGCTTGTTGGGCAGTGGTTAACCAGACAGGCCCTGTGGATGATAGGCCTGCTATGTTGCTGTGGTGACTCTTGAACCTGGCCGGAAGTCACCGTTCAAAAAGAGGTCAGCATTCAAAAGGTCACTTAGAGCCGCTATGGGTGGTGCTGCCGGTTCTTGAGCAAAGGGAGAGAGAGAGAGAAAGAGGGGGGGCCTTAACAGAAGAATAAGCTAAAGCTCTCTTCTGACTCCGTTTATTTTGGCCCATTTAGAGACAACACAAGACTGAAATACTGTAAGAGACAAAGAGCAGAGCCCTTTTCACACATGAAATCTGTGATATTGCTGGGTAAGTCCAACATTAGTTCTGTCTGGGGCGACTGTCATGTTCTACAACAACAACACAATACATTCTAATACCGTACATCCCTTCCAGGACCTTTACAATAAAAAGTATCCAATTTCCCCTAATACATGATAACATGCATACTTTCACACAGGCTGTTATTTGTCTACATAAAATATATCACCGCATCCTGACATACAGTGACACAAGCGAGTGAGAAAAAGTGATTAAAATGCATGAGTTTTCAATCAGCCTTTCCTGACATGCCGCGAGCGACATCTCCCTGTCCAGCGATGACGCCCACCCCTCAAAAAATCGTTCGCTCTGTCTCTATCTGGACAAAATTTCGTGGCCGTGTCCCGCCCCTAAACACTTCTTATTGGTTGAAATGTACACGCTGCTTCCTGTTGACAAGCTAGCTAGCCCCTCAATAATTTGATTGGTTTGGAATATACTCACGAAAAAATAGTCACGCTGCATATCAGGACAGTTTCACGCGAGATTTCGTTGCCTGTTAGCTCGGTCGCTGTATGTCAGGATGCAGTGATTAGAACCAGAACAAAAATATTAATACCTGTCACTTAACAGTTCTGCATCTTCATACATTTTTAAAGATGGACCCACATTGTGTCCTGGCAACAATATTTGTTTTTCTGCTGTTCTTTCTTTAATCAGCCATCTCAGCAGCACATTATAAATATAATACTGTAATCTTCAAACGGGGAGAGACAGACCAGACCAGTTCTGTTTTGCTAGCGCCATGTATCTGTCCCTCCTGGAAACTCGTACATGTCACCTAACCTTATCTCCATGTGGGGCACAGGCACGTACAGGGTATATTTATTCCAACACGATAAAAGAAAATCACATTAAGTGTTGATGTGGTTATTATGGATGAATATTTTCCTATTGAACGGATTATAAAAGGTTTACACCACCCT
Organism: Scomber scombrus; assembly: GCF_963691925.1. NCBI lineage: Eukaryota > Metazoa > Chordata > Actinopteri > Scombriformes > Scombridae > Scomber > Scomber scombrus. The sequence goes on from NC_084971.1 coordinate 18,934,171, forward strand.
TCTCAACCAAAATTAAAATTATATCAGATCGGGCCGGATCAGACCCGTCTCCTCTGACTAATGTGGTCACAAAGCATTTTTATTCTGATGAGGGTAATTGATGATGGGTAATTATTCCAATTGTTAATCGAATATGAGGGCCCATGTTAACGCAGTTTATGACACCAACACTGACAACAGCCTGAGTAATTGTAGATTTTATTGCATATTTGGAAATAAGCTACAGAAACAGATGGGTTTGTCCTCTATTTTGCATCCAGTTGCAGTAACCCCCAAACTGGTGACAGTTTGAAAACCCTCTCATTTGCTCCTGAGCAAATGTAAGCTGCATTGACTCTGGAGGAACTAACCAGTGGACAACATGCTCATATTGGGCAGCTCTTTAATGTCACTGTGAGCAGTGGAAAAAATGTGAAGCGTCGGTCCTAATGAAAAAGAAGTTGACTTAAAGCAGTCAAGCATAAATTAAACATTTCATGTCGAAATAACAGTTCGAGTAACAAGACTAAAGGCCTGATTTACTAAGATCCCAAATAAAGGGTACTAAATTGCATGCACAGTGCAATAGATTGCGTGTTTCTTTTGCGTGTGTTTTGCGGGTTATCTACTAAGAATAACTGCGTAAATCAAAACAGGTGCAACAGAGTGGAGACAGCAGTATTTAAATGAGGGTTTTAGTGGAAGAGGTTAACAAATATATTGAGTTATAACAAAAACAAATATTACCAGAAAAACCGACATATGGGAGAGTATTTGTGACAAAGTCAATGCTGTTAGTAAAACCAAAAATATTCCACTCCAAAAATAATAACACAGGTGGAAAAAATCAGTCCTGTGCGTATTCTGTCATCGTGCCTCTGTCTCCTCCTCTCCACAGTAACAGCAGTCATCTGTGCGCTGTGCGCAGCCCGTTAATACCTGTCCTTCAAAGGTATTATTTATAGACACAGTTTCTCTCAGAATAATTACTTTCAGGTTTGGTAGCTCACAATGAGTGTGCTAAATAACATATTAGCATTTTCTCCTCCCTGTATTTTGGACACTGGGGTTAAAACGCCCCATATTACATATTCATTATGGCAAACGTACTAAATGAGACAGCGCGTACTATCTTGCACAGTTGAAAGACGCAAACCTCAGTGCGCTGCATTAGTAGATCAGCTTGCACATTTTTTGCAGGTGATGTCAAGTTTGCACACTTTTTTACACACACAAACCTTTAGTAAATCAGGCCCTTAGTGGTGCACCAACATCACCATCTATAGAGCGAAAAAAGAGCTGTTTAGCAAAGAATCAGCTTTTCTAAGTGTGTCTCTAAAGAGTATTTTCATATCATTGCATAACTTAAAACTTGGTCAATGTCATGCATTTTTAGCATTTAACATAAGTATTACAAATAAAACGTGACTAAAATTAATGAAGATGTATAATGCTATCTATTACATGAACAACAGTCAGACATGTCTGTACAGACGCACCATTAGTGCTGCACTAGTTTACAGTTCAACACAGAAAAAAATGGGAGCTACACTTTCTACATCTGTATGGCATTTAGTATGCTGCATTGTGCATTTCCTCCCCAAAGGTGAAATTGCAGACTTGCTTCAGCAGCTACTTCCATGCCAGATGATTGTGTTTGATAGTTGTGTGAGAGTGAAACTAATGAATTAGAGAACAGAGGGTGTGCAGAGTGCATGCAGATCTACAGGGAGCTTTGTCAGCCGAGGGGGAACGGACGAGACGGAAAGCCCACCTTGAATTTCAACACACGTTCACCCTTGCAAATCAATAACCTCACTGCCAGCATGCACTTAAATACGCAAAGGCACACAGATATAGACACCCACGTAAGTGCGCCTACACAGCCACATATACAAATAAACAGTGGAGGATTTCAACAGGGTGTAAACGCTCAAGGTTGCAGCCGGGATATCGGGCCGTACATCAATGTGTCAACACTCAGAAAAAGTTTGAATTACTTTTTTTTCACCTTCCAGTTTTCAGTCAAGAATCTCTCCTCTTTTCTATTTTAAGTCCAAAGTATGCAGATAGTATTCACATGAGTTCCAGATGGACGTTAGTAGAACCATGTGTTCGAATCACCCCTCTAAACTCAAGCTATCGATTCCACCATCTGAACAGATTGAGGTTCTTCAGTTATCGCTTCCCCTTCAGGACAAAGAAGTGCTCCGTCTCTGGAGGGCATTTGATCTCTGTGTTGTGAGGAAGAGAGGGGATGACATTAAATTGGATAATGAGTGATAGGAAAGAACGGGAATAATCTTCTTGGTCCAAAATAGCTTTATATCTTATTGTGTATTTTCTCAAATGTTTTTTTGATTTGGTTCTGGGGTTTTGGGTTTTTTTTGCCCCCCTTAGGGCGAACTTGGGAATAAAGAGCAAAGAAAGACACAAATGAAACAAGAAAATCAAAGATGCAAATGAAGAAAGACTGAAGAAAGAAGATCTTTTGTCTCTGTTGACTATTACTACATTCAACAACACAAAATGTCATGAAGATCACCTTAAACGAGACATATTGTGCTGTTTGTGATTTTCTGTTATTGTTATACTGTCATAATGTCAAAATCTTAGCCAAACATGGTCAAAGGTCCATAACTTAAGGTTAACATATGTAGAAATACTTGCAGCAAGACCTAAAACCCAGACTCTGAACATTTCGTTTGCTGTAGTTTTTTGTACTTTGTTGATGGGCTGACATCGGCTTTGCATGTCCACAAAAAGCCATCCGTCCCACAGTCTTGGTTAGTAAGGTCGATGCTGAGGTTTTTCTATGTTGTTGCCCTCTCTCATATTTTGGATTGGATTTTGGCTCAGATATGTACTGATGTATTTGAGAAGTTGACATTTTGAGTAAACTTCTACTACTATTATACTTTGCTTCATGGTTTGTTGACTCCACAGTTGACATATATCTGCTGAGGGGCCAATTAAGTTGGCGCAATGGGAGGTTGGCCTTAAAGAGACAGGAGCTAAAACGGTCTGTTTCAGACAGAGGCTGACTGAGGGGCTGCATAAAAGAAAGGTATAGTATAGTATTTTTCAACCTGGACTGTATTTTCACATCTTTTCGTGTCAGAGTGATTAATGGGGACAACAAATTTTGAATTTGGTCCAGTATTCAGAGAGAGCTCTTCAGCCAGAAGCCGTGAAACAGGCTGCAATGTAATCCAACAGGCCAACAGAACCTTGCAGTGGAAAATCTTTTAGACAACACTAAGCTATACTTTCTGTACTCCAACACAACAAACTCCTCTCTCCAACTTTGTCATGGCTGAATATTTAACTGATTTTGACAACAACTCAACTCTTACAAAATTTCAGAGCAAGACTTCTCCTTGAGCCAGACTTGGTTAGACACAACAACAAACATAATGGATCAAGCAAAAGGTAAAAAAAATCAAAATTGTTATCCTCAATAGTCACTTAGATACAAAAAGATAGGGAAAATAGGGTCAAGGTTGAGAAATACTGATGTTTCCCTTTAAAGTGTCAGTACGAGTTGACTAAGGAATTTTTTGAACTGTAAATTATGCAAAGATATTTCAGCAGAGACCCAGATTAAAAATATAGACCTGTAAATATGCATAGTTTGTTCCTTTTAAAACTGCATTTGCGGATTTTTTCGGTCTAATAGGGAACAGTAGAAACAATTTGCAAACATGGCACTGACATATCATCTCCTTTTAAGTTGACATGGTGGAACAGTTGTTTATTTACACATCCAGCAGACACAAAGCAACATTAAAATTCATTTGGAGTCCTGTTTCTTGCCACCTGGCAAATACAAGTCCAATATTCACTCCTGTTCTAGTTCTGTTTCCTCCATCAACTCCTGAGGGAAATATCCCTCTTTGTCTAGTTAATGCTCAACTGTGTTCACCAGTTAGTCACTGACTTCATCTGGCTGCCATCTACAGATGGGTTTTCAGAGCTTTTTTGTCTGAAACAGTTGCCCGCTGCAGCAGGAAATGATGCTGATGAGAGGGGAGAGAGTGAACCAAGCGGAATGGCAAAAAACAACAACAATGCACCAAAAGACGCTACAAAGGAGAACTGAAGAGTCAGGTGATAAATCATCACTATGAGCAACCCCATTCACATACAAGTATACATTTATCAATATCATCATTAGAATTATTGATCCATTGTTAATGTAAAAATACTAATTATAGCCAGTTGATAGCAGTAAGTCAAACAAGCTCCCAGTTAAATTGATGAAGATGGAAATAATTAACGACCAATGTTCCCTCCTTGTGTAATGAATTCAGTTGTTGACATTCAGAGGATCAAAGGCAGCTTAGGACAAACTGGCCGTAGAATACAACATCACCTCCCTCGGGGAATTGGCCAATCATAGCCCTGAATGGCTCTGACTCACTGTCAGTCAGTCAGTCAGTCAGCATGTCAGTCTGTCTGAGTGATGGGCCCCGGATGCTCCTGCCTCTCTCTTTCTCCCTCTCCTTTGTCAGTCTGATGCTGCATTCACATCATGACTGCAGGAACAGACAGGGAAGGAGATGGGAAAGTCACTCTTATCAGTGAAGCCTGCTAACATAAAAACACACACAGGCAAATCTCTCCCCTCCACTCTACCCAACTGACATTTGCAGGTTGCACTGGAGGCGGTGGTGTAAAGGCTTTGACTGGACCTGGGTCGCCCACAAGGGGGGACAGGGGAAAGCTTCATGTGGAACAGCCACTAGGGGGGGCCATGGAGGCCAACAATGATCACGTTCTTCCTAAACATAAACAATAATAAACACTTTTTTTTTAACCAAAATACTCACCATCACTTATTAAAACAAAAATAAACATTGTATTTATTGTTGCTTTAGTAAAAGTCTTTTACTAAAGCAAAAAGGAAATGGGGAGCTAGCAGGGGTTTTAGACCCAAATAACAATCTAATGACTTTCTCCTGTCAGCTTAGAAAGCTGCTCTCAGTCAGGTTGAAGAGGTGAACGATAGCCATGTGGTTAATGTTACAACTAACATTACTAGCCAAGAAGTAGCTAGCGTCAGTGAAGGACCCACCAACACCTCAGAGAAGGAGGATGATGTTGATGATAGTAAAGACGTTCTGCATTTAACTCCGACAACAGGATTTGAACCAGCAGTGACTTCAGTGGAGAGCATTGGTGATTATGTTGAGTCTGTAACACTGTTTCTGCTCTATAGGCCCGATAAACAGCATGTAGATTCATTTAGTCACACTCAATAGTCATATTACCTGTAGGCCATGGGGGTCTTACTGTCTAGCTAGGACAAGATAAATGCTCCGTATAGTAGGCTTGGGATGCTCAGTGTGGCGGAGCTGGTAAGTGATGGTATCTGATGTGCAGTGCCAAAGCAGCCCCAGAGTCCGCTCTGGTTGATCAGGCCCATCCGGTGATAGCCAGAATTCACTGCTTTTCTTGATCCTGAAGGCATGTGACTGATGATATCTGGCACATTAGTAGCCCACTGGCGTAGTTCAAACCCGCCTGAGAGGAGGAGCTTCTGTAGCTTGTTGACGAGTTGCTTGGCTTCTGGTACGGATGTGAAGCTCTGAAGGAGGTTGTCAACAGAGTGGCGGGTATCTTCACCCGGGCTGCTGTGATCCAGGACATGCCTTTGGAGCGCAAAGGTGGCACAGCATGGACTGCCTGTCCTGCCAAACAGCAGCACCTGCCATTTATAGATGTCAGGTGATGTGCTACGGTCCATGTCTCTCCAAAGGAATCAGAGGAAGGGCTTGTCTTCAGGCAGAAGGCGGAACTGGTGAAACATCCCTTTTATATCGCTACTCACTGCAATGGGATACTCCCTGAAGCGGAGCAACACGCCAAGTAGAGTGGATCCTAATGTGGGCCCTGGGCTGAGGTGTTCATTCAGACTGGCACCTTGATGTGTGAATGAACAATTAAACACAATCCGAGCCTTGCCATTATGACAAACCATGTGATGTGGTATGTACCAGGAGTTGACACTGGCTTGTATTTCAGCAGAGGGGAATTTGGTGACATAACCGGCATCTAGCAACTTCCTAATCTCCTGGTTGTAGTTATCTGCTCTTACAGGATCCTTGGAAAGGCGTTTTTCAGTCCCACGCAGGTGACCCAGCACTGACTCCTTAGGTGAATGGAGAGAGGGGACATCTTCTTTCCATAGCAGAGGGGTAGCATACCTTTGAACACCATCCACGTCCACTCTGATTGTCTTCTCTTCCAGCATCCTAACTGCTGACCGAGTGATGAGCTTCTCGTTCCGGTATGGGAGGACATCCATCTGCCAGAGTTTAGTCACATGGCTGAGGAGTTCTGCGGATGGAGACTGGGTGTTGATAAGCAGGCACTGAGGGGCGGAGGACTGGTGCTTAAGGACTTTAGCAGGGCCTTGGAGCGTCCAGCCAAGTCGCGTCTTGAGTGCCGCTGGTCCACCTGGAAGCCCTAGGTGCACAGGCTCGACTGGAGTGAGAAGATGGGGATAGTCTGAACCAATAAGCAGCAGCGGCTGTGCCTGACTAGAGGAATGCAGGGGGAGACCTCTAAGGTGACGGTAAGTCTTCTGCAGGGCTTCAACTGGATGAGAATGATTAGAGAGGCCGAGCTCTACTGCTGTAAATGCTCTGTGGATTCGGAACCGTTTCTGGGGGTGAATGGTGGAGGACACAGAGAAGGAGACTGACATTCCTGGCACTGTCCTGGTATCCTGACAGATGGTTCTAAGTGCCAGGCTCTCACTCTGTCCCTGGAATCCTAAATCTTGAGTAGCACTGTGAAGGAGGATTGTGCGCTCAGACCCGTCATCAACGATGGCATATGTCTCAATCTTCCTCTTGCCGTTGTAGAGACACACCTTAACCATTGATGATGAACCATCTGATTGCATTGCTGACATTTGGCCTTGAGGTAGCACTGTGCTGCTTGATGATCTCTTTCACATCTCCAACACCGCTTTCCTGTTTTGATCCAAACCACTTTCTGCTCTCTTGTGAGTGTTTTGAACTTTGAGCACTGATTGAAGTAATGTTGAACATTGTCACAAAAGGGGCAATACTTTTTGGGCTTCACAAGTTTGTTGGCCTGTGACCGTACTTGGGTAGGAGGCTCTGATCCCTTTGCTTGTGGCTCACATTGAAGCAGGATGGTGGCTGAACGTGATGCTGGCTTCTGCTTGGTCTTGAGGCCTCTCTGACGGTCTGAGCGCCCCTCCTGAGATGATCGGGGTTGATAGGTCTGTACGTCATCATCTTGAATACGGACTTCGTACTCCAACCACTCCGAAAAATCCAGCAACGTTCGGATGGGTGTGATAAGGGGATTGATGAAGCTCTTGAATTGTGCTCTCAGGTCATGTGGCAGCTTTGACAGCAGGCGTGAGAATAGCGATGTACGCACTCCAACTCTGTTCTCCCTTCCTTCCCCAGCTGGTCTAGCATCCCAACTAGGGCCCTCACCTTCAGTGCGAACAGGCAGAATCCCCTACTGTCACCGCTCTTGATTGCAGGCTCGGCCAGGACCTCAGTGATGCGCTGCAGGGCCAATTTGTGAGGCTGGCCATACAGCTCTGTCAGAGAGGACATGGTCTTGCTGTACGGGGTCCCTACTGTAGGAATCAGCAATGAGAAGGGCGTCTTCCAGTTTGAGATGGTCGACGAGGATTTGATATTTGAAGCGTTCAGTAGCATCTTCAGGTAGGATGTTGTCGAGCGCTATCTTCAAGCGGGCAAACTGACGGGGGTCGTCATCAGTGAAATATGGAATGTGAGGCTTTGGTCCACGATCAGTGTCTCTTGATAAGGTGAGTAGCGTGGCTGACTGTAACTTCTCCATTCCCTTGATTCTGCATGTGGCCCGTGAGGTGAGTGGGCTGACAGATGATGAGCGTGAGCAAGTGATCTGTGATGGAAAGTGTGCGGCTCTGCATATTCTGGGATGGGCCCTCTGTCCAAGAGTGCACCTGTGCTGTCATCACGCTTAATGTTCATACTCCTGAGATGATTAGTCAGCTGAGTAACAAATGGAGGGTGAGGATGCTGTTGAGGTGGCATCCACGGGAATGAGTCTTGAACTGCTGCGCCAACAGGAAGTGGATATGAGACTGGTGGCGGTGGCGGAGGAAATGCCTCACCAGCTTGATGAGGATAAAGTGGGGAAAATGAGTCTGGCCAAGGCACCTGTTGCGGGTCATCCTCAGGTTGGTTGAAGTGCTGTCATCAAACTGGTGCCTGTGAGTGGGAGCTGCAAATCTTGAGGTAGGAGTTTGAGGAACAGCTGATGATTGTGGCGTCAGAGCGCAGAGGAGGGTTTGCATCTCTTGCCTGACCTGATTGTTATCCTCCCACATTTCCCTCAGTGCTGAGAAGACCACTTCTGGGACGAGGCTCTGGGATGTCTGTCCTTCAGGAGTGACTTTAGATGCATCGTGATACTCACTATCTCCCACCGGTCATGGAGTGTGTGTGATTGCTGTAACTGTCATCTTGGAAGACTCACCAAGAAGTCGTCGAGATAACGGGGTGGACGAACATCACGGCGAGGTCAAGTGTTATCAGGGAATGCCATCGTTAGCTGTGAAAACTGCAAATCCGGCTCGAAGGACCATATAAAATAGGTGTTGGCTTACTGAATACCAAACTTGAGACCTATTAATAATAGATGAATAAATCAGAAGGCACTGATTTCAAGAATGCATCTGCACTCTCCACAGGTTGTCCGGTAAGAACAGGAATGATGTTGATGGGTTAATGAATCCAATTCACACACACACTCTCATTGAGATGCCCTTCATTTATTGCTGAATAAACTCTTCTGTTGATATTGTCTGTGTGGTTACTACAATAAAGAAATAAACAGAAATGTGCATATTAATCATATGCAATATTAATAATAAACAGAAACAGACTGGCATAAATTACACAATGCAATAATAAGGCTATGTAATGATAAACAGTAAAAACATTAATAAATGAGAAGATTTGAGTGTTCAGAAAGGCCCATATATATTTCACTGGTATAGTGTGCACAGAGGGCGAGACAAATAAATGTGCGACGATCCCTTAATGGACACATCGGCACGCTCACTACACTGCTGTGACATAACTAATAAACACCTGAAGCCACAGCAATACACCATTAATCAACATAACAATATTATCAGGGATCATATACATCAATTGGAATATGAAATCGGCAACAATTAACCAATGCACAAGACACAGTACAGTACTATAAACTAAATTGCAGAATAACACCCAGAATATAATTATGAACAGTAACAGAATGATAACGTATTACTCACATTCTTATGGACGCACAAGATGGAGCAAATCAACAAAACAGAAGAAGGAAGAGTCCAGAAAAACACAGCTGCAGGTTAAAATAGAGTCCAAGCTGCTGGGATGAACAAATAAAATCCAGAACTGCCGCGGTGAATAAAAACTCTCTTCATCGGCTCGCGCCAGACACTTCTCACAGTGCAGCAGAAGTCTCTGATTGGTTCAGCGCATCCTGCCATTAACTGATAATGTGCGCTCCATGCACGTTCATGTGAACACCATGCACAAGGTAACAGGCTCTAGGACTGTGCATGTGAACTGTGAATGGGCTGATGAAAGATGCTATGTTAGAAATTCAACTCAATGTGACTGAGAACCTAGTTGAAATACAGCAAATAGGCATTAATGACATTTTTAACACTTGTACCTTCAGTCATCTGACTCAAAGGGAATCAACAATATAAGAATGCAAACAAAATATTGGCAATCCACATTCTGCTTAAAATAAAATAAAAATGCTGGTAATTTTTTCAAATGTTATCCCCCACATGCAGGCCTGACCTAGCTAATGTGCTTTGGGCACAGATGAAGGCTGCTTGATCTTGAAGTGACCAATAATGAAAACCGATTAATGGTTACTCCCCAGACAGATGTCCAGTTTAGGCATTCTTTTATAAACTGAAAGGGCGACTCCTCATACCAGGCCCTCCAGAGGTGCAACTGGGCTTTGCCTGGTCACCCAGTGCGCTATCTGGTTTCCTTTCGTCCATCATCAGGCTGCCAATGTCCACTAAGGTGCTAACTAAAGTTTAGCACCGAGGCTAATGGCGATGGTGTAGCTGTGATCTTAGCCGCAAAGCTCACGCTAAACTTCGACAAACTGAAAACAAAACATTATATTTAACTTATAGTAGCGACTGCAATTCATGGTGTTTCATAACCTCAATATTTTTTTTATCCAAGCATGTTGACAGCAATAAAAGTAGGAAAATGGCGCAAAAAATTACATAAGTGGAGTGAGAAAACATTGTTAAAGAACTGGCAGGTGTTGACAGCACTGCTTTTTAAAAAGTATGTCAACTTAAGATTCAGATGACAAACTTCTCCCAGACTATTTGTCATACTCTAAAGCAGCAAATGGACACGAGAAAATGTAAAGAAACTGGCTGTTGTTTAGCGAAGTCATTGTACTTTCTTTCATGCATTCTCCTTTCTGACGAATGAGAGATGAAGTCTACAAGCTCCCCTAATAGCCAAGAGGGGTTTAGGGTGTCTACAACAAAGTGGCAGAGACTCTACAGTAAATTACCAGAGCATGAAAATTGCATCCCACATAAATACTGCCACTAGAAGAGGCACAATCTGCATCTTTCCCTGATACATCGTGTTGACGGCCAGATCCAAAAGAAACTCCAAATGCAAGTGGAAAAAAAACAGGGCTTTGTTGGAGAGATTATTAGATATAATGTTCTTTTTGGCATCTAGAAATCTAGCTTTCAGTGGGGACATGACTGATCTCGGTAATGTTCATAATGGCTCCTCAATCCGATTGCAAAATATGATTGTGTCATACGAGAGCCTCCAAAACAAGTCCAAGAATATAGACAGAGAGAGGAACAGCTTCTAACACACTATGGATTCATTGAACTGTGGGAAAATCATGTTCTCAACACCATCTTCAGGAAAGACTCCAGTCAGTTAATTTCTTTATATGTGATGCCACCCCAGCTACAGTATATCAAATGCTGAACAGAATCTCCAGTTTCTGAGGTACATTTATAACATTTGCAAAGATGGACAACAAATGAACATTGTATTGAGTTTGTAAAAAAGACAGGAAAAGGCATGGAATCGACCTCACTGACTGCAGCATGGTAATGTAATAATATGTTGGGAAAAATCAAAGGTGTGCAAGCCCAAATTATCCAAGTAAATCATTTGCACCTGCACATCCATGTACTGAATCTAGTAGGTGTACATGCTGTCCAGTCATGTAAGAAAACTTATTTTGGATGTGTCAATCACTTTAGCGTGAGTCCAGACTGGTGGTCTTTGTTTAAGGATACCGCCTGAATGATTCACAATGCAGAGTGCGTATTTACGCAGTAAGACCTATTACTCACCACCTCCCCAGCGTGATTGGAGTACTTGATTGCATAGTATCATCTTGCAAATTATCAGATGCACAAAGACTGAAAGACTATTTCACATCATTCACAGCAGTTGTCGTGCACTGTGTGGGTAAAATTACTGGAATATATTGAGGATAGGAATTTGCTCCTGCAGAGTGGCAGACTGTCTTTGGATCAGGAAGCAGCAAACATTGGATCACTACACCAGGAAATAATTTCTTTGAGAAATAAGTGGAATTCAATGCTTGCTGAAGCTCAAAATATAGCCCATGCAATGGGCATCCCACTTGAGTTCACCCATTGCACGAAGAGTAAGTGCCAGCGCACTGAAGAAAGGTCAGAGGCACCGGAGACTCCTCATGTAACATTTAGGAATTCTGTGGATTATGTTGCAGAGGACAGTATTATTGCAAAGCTGACTTCCATATTTCAGTCAATCAGGGACATTTGCAATGATTTCAAGGGAATACTCAAGTTCCAGCAGTGGAGAGAGGAGGATCTTAAGTCATCTTGTAGAAATTTGCTAACTAAATATTCCAAGGATCTATCTGAAGATTTGGAAAAAAAAAATGTTCCATCTGAAAAGGATATACAGTGCCACATTCTCAGGATCATCAACACTCATGGAGTTGCTCAACAGGATTTATGACATGAGGATTGAGAGCATTTATGGTTACATTTGGATTGCACTGAGGATATTTTGCACTTTACCAGTAACTGTGGCAGGAGAGACAGATCCTTCAGTAAACTGAAAATAACACAGAAGTACTTGGGCTCCACAATGAGCCAGGAGAGGCTCAATAACCTGGCAATGCTTGCCATTGAGTATAAAGTGGCTAAACAGATGGACCTTACAGACATTATAAAGGATTTTGCATCAAGACAGACAAGAATGATGGCTGTGTAAGAGGCAAAGATGAAGCCATACGGTAAGAAATTGCATTTTCTACTAACAAATGTATGTGTGGTGTAAGTGTTACAGATCTTTGTTGACCTTGGTGTGTGTGTAAGTGTGTCAGAAAGTTCTATTATGGTGTGTGTGTGTGTGTGTGTGTGTGTGTGTGTGTGTGTGTGTGTGTGTGTGTGTGTGTGTGTGTGTGTCTGTGTGTGTGCGCCTGTGCCTATGTAGCCCCCATCACTGAGTAAGTCTATCTCAGTTAACATGTATGTGTTTATGTAGGAGGGAGAGAGCACACGCATGCGTTGATATGAGTAAAGCAGATTTACTGGAAGACGAAGGCCTGAGCAGACGACACATTCATACTTTTTCATAGTTTTGTTGTTTGCATTCAAATGTGTGTGGACTCTCTCTCTCTCTCTTTCTCACACAAATTGCGATCATCCTCATTTCAGTGTCTAATACCTTTATTAAGAGAAAAGGTTTCTGGAAATCAATTCTTGTAATCAGATGATCACTTGCAATTTTGTACCAAATCACTTAAAAGAACAGTTTATGGTTAATTAATAATAATTAATTATCTAGTGACTGTAACTCCACATACTCACTCTGTCAGTGGAAAGTCTATTGATGCTCACACAACCCCCCTCCTCCTTTGCCCAGATTATTGTTAAATATTGGATTAACTGTAAGCCAATTTGAATCACAGTTCAATTGCTTGGCTCCAAGATGCCTTGGATTAGGCAGTGCAAGTTGTTTAGAGAAACATAATTGGGGCTTTGTGCCATTTTTGGTACTTGAAACAACCAGAACTGTGTAACTCAGTTGTTCAGGAAAGGGAATGGGGATTGTTACATGTTCAGTCTGCAACACTTTTTTCATGGAGCTTTGATTGTGAGAGGGATGAGTAGAGACAGAGGTGAACAATTCCTTTAACCTTTAAACTGCTTGTCAGCTGCTGTTTCCAAGGTCAAGAATGAGCATTCAATCTCAAACTTTAAACCAACATGGAGAAGAAGTTCTTATTGTGTGTTCAGACAGAAAGCAAAGCAAATTTTGAACTCAGCAAAAAATTTGTTGAAAATGGTCCAACTTGAGCAAAAAAAATGTGTTTATCCCAGGGATTTGGGAATTGGCGTCAAAAACATAAAGAAGAAGAAAAATGAGAGAGTCTGTCTTAACACACCTTAACACAAGTGTTAAAAAAAAATGCAAATGTGTACATTTACAATTCCATGAAAACTGCGAAAACTCCTCACAGATTAGTTACTAAGGGTACTTGTGGGTAGATAATTTTTTCAACTGCTGTTTCCAAGGTAAAAAAAACAACAACTTTACATTCCATCTGCTTAAATATTTAATGAGATATATACGAACCAGACACACTCATGAATAATTCTAGTGTATGTGATGTCATCATGAGGATTATTACTACTGGACCTGATGGATTTTAATGTCTCACTTTTTAGTGCAAAGCAAATTTACAGTACATGACTATACTATAAGAATTAGTTTTTTGTTATTTGCCTGTATCTTTTCAGGATCCCAGCCCATCCAGGAGTTACGAGGCGATGACAGGATGGACTGAAGAATAATAAATCCTGTCAGCACACACATGTGCGCACACACATTCAGAGATATATACTCACACATACACACGTAGCAGAGTCAAAAGGATATGCTGCCCTCCTACTGTGCTGCCAAGCCCTACAGAATGTTTCACGAACATATGCAGCAGTTGTCACACACACGTGTTGTATATACATACATCCACAAAACACACACTGATATTACTCACACAAAGTGCCAGAATAATCTCTATAGAGATCCTCTCCCTCTTCCTCCCTTCCTCCGGTCAAACCTATAAAATGAAAGAATTTTCACTCTTAAACTCACAGACACACATCAACAGGAAAAGACACTCCATCCTCATTTCCTGTAGTCCTTCCTGAATCTCAGGGTGGCAAGCTGGGAATTGTGAATATGTAAGATGACATGGGAAGTGTTAGTCACTCTCACACGCACTGCATCAGTCACAACACTCACTCACACACTCACTGACAGACATTTCTAGCACTATACTGTGGCATGTGTTTTTTGCAGTGCAAAGTGGGCAAACACACACACACACACACACACACACACACACACACACACACACACACACACACACACACACACATATCCAGCATTGTATTGCAAATGTTTTCTTCACTGTCATGCAGAAAGTACACCCATCCTTATTTTATAGTAACTTCAAATCCTTTTTTCTACTGACCATATAAGGCAGTGCACCATAGTTACATTATATTAGATGCTTGATTAAATTATGTCTGTATGGGTGGGAAAGAAGGGAAACACTGCTGTGTGGTCTATTAGTGTCAGCCAGAAACACACCACACACTTAGAGCCAATCACGAGTCTACACACCCCACTCTCAATCAATTAGCTGAAACATCTGTGCGTGGATGAGCTTATGTTCATGTGTGTATGTGTGGGTGTGTAAATCATAACTGATTTAAAGTGAAAAACTCTACTTTCCTACTTTCCCTCCCTGTGGTGTCTCATTGTTGGCCCAGAGTGAGGTGGAGTTGCTTTTGCCAGGTCTGGTGTTCCCACACGCACGCGCGCGCACACACACACACACAGAAAGAGTTCACAGTCTGTGTTAGCTTCATTAGAGCAGGAGAGAGAATGGGCACAGCACTATTGGCATGTGGGTTCGATTAGCCAGGCCTGCAGAGCCTTATAAACCTTGTTCTATTTCTGAAAGAGAGAGACAGAGGGGGAGTGGAGAGGGTGGGGAGGGGGTCCTTTCTAATATATTTAGCAGAAAGTAATATAATGGAGAGACAAGAGCATGGGTAGGAAGGGATGGCGCAAGTTTCCACCAAAGACACCAGGGACAAACGGGCATCACTGAAAGTGCAGTAAGGAGGTTCATCTGTGTGGAAATACTTCTTTTTCCTATAAAAGAATGACACCTTGGAGACCGAGCATTAATAAGCACACTGTGTGGACACACACATATGCACAATAAAAAAACACTGAGTCACCTCACTCACACATGTATACTCATGTTAAGGCACTAACACTTGTTATAAATTAGAGGTATTTAGCATGCAGTGGTCAAGGCCATATTTACAGTACATGGTGTTTATGTGTGTGTGTGTGTGTGTGTGTGCGCGCGCACACGTGTGTGTGTGCATGTGTGTGTGTGTGTGTGTGTGCAGAAGATTTATCAGAAGGGCATATGATTTATGCAGACAGCTGTTAAACTGCTTTTCCCTCCACCCTCAGCCTCTCTATCTCTGTCTCGACCCTCCTCTCTCCTGCGGTCTGGCTGTATATCACTGTTGACGGCCATTTGTCACATTAACACACACTGTGATTGACATTTCAGCTAAAAAGAAGTCTGTGTGACTGTATGTATGCACTTTTCTTTTGCGGTACCATGTGGACTCTGCTTGTTTGCATGTATTAGTGTAAGGTCAGAGGTGAATGCTGCCTCAGCGCACAAAGGTGCCGGCTGAGCACTGCATTGTGGGTATTTTGACAGTACCATCTGGGTCTGTGGGGAAACTGAAGGGAACACACATTTACTCACCTTGCTGAGTGGAGACGTTGTAATGTACACACAGCACACCCACATAGTAGGTGTTTTACGACTCGCGTCCCCAGAAGGTGATGAAAACTGTTCTGCCAGCAGTAGTTGGTTTCAGCTGAAGTTTCTTTTGTTAGTAAAAACCCAGACTCACACAGCTCCACAGCAGTTTCAGTTTAACTGACAATGTTACAACCACTATTTTATCAAGTCTACAACCAGGCAAATTGTGACTGACATTTTTTAGCTATCTACTCCCCAAATGTTCTTGTTGGCGCATTATCTGTAGTACTTTTTTAGCCATGCCTGTGACATGACTTTAGGAATGGCAATGTCAGTTTGCTGGTTGGTCCAACACTTTGGTCCAGACTGAAATACCTCAACAGCTGTTTTGTACGCTCTTTAATTCTCCCCAGAGGATAAAGCTCACCAACACTGGTGATCTCCTGACATTACCTCTAGCACCTTGTGAAATGTCTTGACAACTATTGGATGACATTTTGTGCAAATATCCACAGTGCCCAGAGGATGAAATCTCATGACATTGAGGAACCTCCAAGTTGTCCAGTAGCACCACCAGTGCATCACCTTTACACTACTCTTGTGAAATATCTCCTTGAGATAGAATGGCACAGAATTTACAGTTACCAGATGATGTATCCTAATGATTTAAAGGATCAGTGTGTAAGATTCAATGGCATCTAGTGGAAAGGACTTGGCAGAAATGGAATATAATATTTATTTATTTAAGTATGTTTTAATTAGTGTATGATCCGCCCATTATATCTACATAGGGAGCGAGTCCCCTTCCATGGAGTCTGCCATGTCACACCGCCATGTTTCTACAGTAGCCCAGAACAGACAAGTCAAGCACTGGCTCAACAGATACCGCTAGATGTTACACACTGGTCCTTTAACTGGTCAAATTTTTCCCCCATCTTTGGGAACATTTTATTTGAGATTTTTTAATTCAGCTAATGTTCCATCCGTTAACATGGGCAGTATTTATGATGTATACAGCAGTCAGCCACTAGGTGACAAGATATTTTGGCTTTACTTTTGTGGTGCTGTCATCATGTCCATATTTATACACAGTCAATGATGTGTACAGGCAGAATACAAACTTCACGTGAGTTTGACCGTTACACCTTTTGTGATTATTGGACCCAAACTCCCAAAATGATAACGAACGCACTGAGCGTGTCTATGTGTTTGTTTTCTGTTCAGAACAGATTCAGAAGATTAACTCAGAACTCACCAGAAACTTATCTTTCTTTGCCTTATTTCCCTCCAATCTCTCTACTTTCCCATCTCATAAAGCCCAGGTTTACGATTATCTTTAGCCTAACTCTTATTTACAATATCTCAACTTTTCTGATTTATAATCCATATAATTGGAGTTGTTGTGTTTTATACAATAGTGTTTTCACAGTTCCTCATTTGCTTCCAGTAAAGACTTAAAACGCCAACACCTGTCCTCAACTTTTACTGGAAGTATACTAAACTTGCTGCATAGCTCTGCACTGTAAAATGAGAACATGAGAAATACTTTTTTTTAATAAAAGGTCGTGGTTGAGGGTTCATGTTTTTCCCCTCACTTTTACTGATAAAATCTATGATTAATAAAGATGATGATTTGCAGGGAAGAAGGCTGATATGCATGCAAGCTGGTGGACAAAGAGAGAGAGACAGCTCCACTGCTGTCTGGTGTTTGCTGCTTATCAGCGATTCACAGCACTTATCAGAAATAAGAGTCTCACAGAAGATTCATAACGGCATTACATACAGCGGACACACATGCAGGAAGACAGCTGTCTGGATTTATGACTGTGCTGTGAGTATTGACAGCTTCAAATATCAACCTACTATTTAATTTCACTATCAATAGATAAATATCACACTTGCCTGGAAATACTGGCGTTCCATTTTTTACCACACTGAAACATGATTGCAGTAATTCTCAGAGATAAACATGAGGCCAAGTCAGACCTCAGACTTCAAGTCTCTTTGATTCTTGCAATGACAGCAGAGAATGCAGAATCTGGCCCGAGCCACAGCGTTTTTATAGGCTGGTTGTAAATAACATAACCAGCTGATGCTTCTTGAACACACATCAGTGAATTTATAAGTCAGATACAATAATTTATGCTTTATATTTTTCTCATGCCCTGTCTATTCTCAAAGTACAACGGAAAGCTTTTTTTTCCCCTAAAATTTTTCTTTCCAATTTTTGAAGATCAGAGTGGGAGTGTGTATATGTGTCTGGTAGTGTGTATGTATGCATGAAATAGGGAGAGATTGGGAGAGTAAGACCAGAAAAATTTATCAGGGAAGTTCTTGCACATTTTGTGTAACAGATAGTAAGAAAGTAATGTTCTGTTTTTCACAAAAATTCATAGAAATCTTCATAAAACAGAAGAATAACATGACATAAAACATAGCATGCAGAACAACAGACACAACATACTGTAAGAAAAATACATTTTTAAAAGTCTAAACAGATCGGTTTTTAGCTGTGTCTTTAAGGTGTCCACCGTTTCCACAGATTTGCAGTCCAATGAGAGGAAGTTCAAGTTCATTTTACAGCCAAGCTCTTAATTAAAGGCACAATCTCTTTAGGTTTTAAGCAATTAAGTAGCTCTGAAATCGATCACAAGGATTCTAAAATGAGACTGAAAAGGGAATTGCTGCAATCATAGAGGGACAAAATCAATGAATAGATAAAAAATCTACGTCACATCTTGAAAAAAATAAAAACAGGACGAAAATAAACATGCAGGTCAAAAGACAAACCTTGGCCAATAGATAATGTTGAAGAATTGAAGAAAAATGATGGGTCATCTAATTTCTTGATATAAATAGTAGTAGTAGTAGTAGCAGTGGTGGTAATCACATAAAACCGTTTACATTATGAGGGTTGAACAAGACATACTGTATAACTGGATATTATCCAAACAGCAGCGATAATGACTTTACAGGGTCAGAAAATTGTGGGACAAAGGGCACATAACAGGCAGACAGATAAATAATACATAAAAGAGAGGCAAGTGGGGAAGCAGACAGAAAAATCCAGACTGATATGTCTCACAGCAACATGGCTCTATCCTTTGGCTTTTTCCTGGGTAATATGCTAGATGAAGGAGTACACTTGACCTTGCATGTGTTTTTGGTTTGGCTATTTCCTCTTGTCCCTCACTCACCTCCCTCCCTCCCTCCCCCATCATCCCTGGGGCGAGGTCTAGCCCTGTGCACCTCCACTTAAAATGACCCTCCACCTTCCAGCCCCTGCTCCGCAGTGCACTTTCACCCTCCCTAAATGGTATGTGTGTGTGTGTGTGTGTGTGTGTGTGTGTGTATGTGTGCGCGTGCGTGCGTGCGTGCGTGCGTGCGTGCGTGCGTGCGTGCGTGCGTGTGTGTGTGTGTGTGTGTGCATGTGTATGTGTATGTGTGTGGGCATGAGCATTTATCTTCAAAGTCAAGTGCATTATTGTGTGCAGAATTAATGGTAATCCTCCGTGGTGCTCCTGTGCCACATAAGCCTCTTGAGCCCCTTTTTACCTTTTACCTCCAGAACAACACATATCGCACTGAGCCCCCATCTTACCTAAAGACCTGCCCAAATGCACAAAAGACATACAGCTCAGACAGAGAAGGAGGATGAAGGGGGTCAGTTGAAACCAGCTGGACAGAGCAGAAGTTATGAAAGACTTCTTCAAATCGGCAGCAGCTCGGTGTCTCCCTGCACAGCAGTGTAGCTCTCCAGGTCCCTGAATGCATGTCCACACACACTCCTGCGCCGATTAAAGTCTCCTTTTCTCACTTTACTGCCCTTCCTTCCTCTTTCTTATTTACCTTTCCCTTCTACCCCACCAGTTTTGCATCTTATCATTCTAATCCAGCTACTAAAAATTAGGATAGATCTTTTAGGTGAGCCAGACCCTATTGGCAGAGCTTTATAAAAGAATGTAGTGAAAGGCTCAATCACAAATAAACATTACCATGTAACACAGCGACCACCATCTCTCATTTAAAGCCAGGAATTCTAAACAGATGTCTTCATGTGTTTGCTTGCACAACAGCGAGTGCAGCCGTATGTTTGGATATGGGAAGCTGAAGTGAGGGTTCACAGTGGATTCTGTAGGGACGAAAATACTGCACCTCTGTAGTAATCACAATGGCCATAATCCAACCATAATACAATCTCCAGGACATATCTCACACACACATACATATACATAATATACTGTACATGCGCAGACACTCAAGCACACACGCTCAAAAAATACCCAGGTAATCATTTCCATATTTATTTTCTTTGCATTCATATTCTTCTCCCTTTCATATGTTTTCATAAAAATAATGCCAAGCTCTCAAAGTGGGCTAAATAAGTGATTTTTGGAAATCCCATTTGAAGGGCCCCGCTCAAAGCGTGGTGGGCGTCTGTAGCATGTCAGAGATTATACAGGAGGCTGTAGCCAAAAACACAATGAGACCCTGAGTTGCAGTGACTGTGGTTTCAACCTAGTAAAAGGCTCATTTTGATTCATTGGATGTACAAATGATTAAACATATTGGATCCAAGTATTAGCACAAATAGCATACTCAATCCATCAACTGTCACAAATAAGCACCTTAAAAACAGCCAGGCCCCTGCCTTAAGCCTGGGCTTTTAGACATAAAGCCTTTTTGGAGTGTTTTTCTAATTTACTGAGGCCCATCTGATTAAATATGATCTCCATCGGTTTGTGCACACCACAGGGCAGTTAAATGACATCTATCTGAGAATTTCGGGGGGAAAAAATTAAACACTACATACAAGCCTGAGATTTCTACCCCTCCACTTAATATATAGTGAACTCAGCAAGATGCCTTGAATTTAGATGAAACCAGAAAAGGAAAAAAAAAGTTTGAGGGTACATAGGGCGAGGAGAGTGAGTTCATACCGAGCCAGAGCACTGAGCCACTTTAATTGTTAGTGTGCACAATAAAACCCTACTAATACCAGCTAAATCCTGTTTATATTAAATATGTGAGGTGTTTCTTTTATAGCATATGGAGAACTGGTTCCAATCATCTTAAAAAAACCTATGGGCTCGTGGAATGCACCTGTAAATTTAATTGACTGAAAACCTCTTAACAAGCATAGTAGACACTGCCCTCATCAGGGAACAGAGAAACTAAGATGAAAAGTGATTGTGAAAATAAAGTGAAAAAGTTAAATTTGTTAGACTAAACAAGATGGATGATTTAGTCCATCTTGCCTCGGCTATTTTGAGGACATGATTTAATCTAGGTTGTAATGAGTTCTTTTGATTTCTTCATCCTGTGGCTATATTTGATACCTGGTAGTTTGTCAACTCAGTCTATTTCTGGCTGTTGTGTTTGGACTTGTTGAGGCAATGAAACTGCTGGAAATTAAAATGTGTAGCTACTGTGCCCCTCTTCTGAACTACATAACAAGATCCAGGTGCACTCTCAGTCATGGTTACACACACACGCACGCCGACGCACGCACGCACATACACACACACACACACACACACACACACACACACACACACACACACACACACACACACCTCTGAGTATCCCTAACTGCAGTCAGGATTTTGTGGTGTTGCAGTAATTAGATATAGTGGTGGCTGAGGTGTTAAAAGTTCCTCTGGGCTGCTGCAGAGGCTGCAGAGGGACCACCACCTTGCTATGCTGCTGCTCATTTCCTGATCACTCCATACATGTGTCAACACACTGGATGTAAACACACACTCACATGCTTGTGCTTATATGGTCGTACACACACACACACACACACACACACACACACACACACGCACACACACACACACACACACACACACACACACACACACACACACACACACAACACTGTAGTGACCCTGCACATAATCATCTCTTTCCTCCAGGGCATGTTGGGCTGTATGCTGTTGGTCACGCTCCGGCCCTGAAATGCTGTTCACCAGATTGCCATCTTTCATCACCATCTCCACGGCAACCACGGTCTAAGTCACCGTGACAACGAATTCCACCTGGGACTGTGACACTGACTGCCTCCTGCTAGCTTAACATTCAATCACATCTCCCTATCTGCTCTGTAGCCCCCCATAACTCTATTTCATATGTTCTCTAACTGGCCTCCCTGACTCTGTCCTTCACTCAGTCACTGACACACATTCTCCATGAACCCCTTTTCTGCTGGCTATTCTCATTCCTCAGTGTTATGCTGTATTACAAGACGAATAGTTGGATTCATCTACCAGTGTGGCCTGGGGAAAAAATGTGTTGTGGGCCACTACTGAAACCTCATCTTGTACACACTCTGTGCCCATCATGTACAATGCACAAAGTAGAAAACACATGACATCCTAATTATATTTTGCCACAAATACCTGGTTCCAGGTTTCCTGTGTGTCTGTTTATGTAATGTAAACTTTATTTGGGAATATGCACCATTTAAAAACAACAGCAATTACAAAAATAGTACTTGAGACATACAAACATACAAGAGACATATACAAATCCATACACAGTGGGAGTTCAGGCACAAATAGGACCACATCATGGCACCACCAGCCCAACATCTTCAGAAAAAGTATACACCAGTTACATCAGAACAAACACAACAAATCATCAGCAGACTCATCACAACGGCCTACAAATCATAGAGATACATGGAGTAGCATTCAGGATCTCAATTTCCGACATCAGACAAGTTAGGAAAAAAATAAACAAGAAAAAACAGCTAAACAAACTACTGGGGGGAAAAAACCCTATATAATAGATGTCTTAAAATTGGAATTTTACACGACTATATTTCAGCCCAGTCTGCATGAAAATGCTCCCAGATAATACACAACCCACCTTATGATCTTTATCATTTCAGTTGATATTGTTCAGTGATGCATATTCCTGAAGAAACCTGCAATTAATCAAATTATTCTAAACCAACTGACACATGGTGAACTGCAGTGTTTTGGGGCCTCTGGTGGTCTGGGGCTTCGCTGCCTAGTTGGAAATCCAGTCTTGACACAGAAAACAGAGACCATATTCATAAGGAATATAGTAGTGTGTGACACTGAAACCAGTTTAATCAAGTGACTTTGCATATGACCATGTGCTCGTCATTACCCCACACAGTATATCTTAATGAACATGGGACCTAATTGGTGTATTCTGGAAAACCCAAAGTGCTCTGCTGCCCCCATGTGGTTACGGTGAGGAGAGCTATCAGTCCGTTGAGACACATCGGCATGATTAAAACATATAATATAACAGTCAAGTTTGGTTTTATTCTTACTTCAGATGGTTTTACAAAACAGTTTATCACTGTTGAGCTAAATGTAAAACCTAAAGTCTATTCTGTAGTTCTGTGAAGTCAACCTGAAATTCAATATTTATAGTTTAATTTGTTCTTCATTTACTGTGGAACATGTAACATATCTTTGAATCAATAGAGAACCGCCAAGGCATTCACAAGTCTGTGAAAGGTAATCAAATAATTTATTTGGCACACTTTACTTTACTAAATTAAATTGTTTTAATCTAGGGGTCTTTGCGGGCCAAACATCTGCTTGAAATCCAGGATATAGGGACTCCACCCGGCAGCACTGTAAAACACCCATTGCACATTTTGTGGATATATTTTTAACAAGGTATGAACCAGGCTTTATTATTTTAAAGACCCAGACTTTGGTTTGGGTTTATGAAATGACTGCTCCCACAAAATAGAATAGACAAGCAGAGGTGGTTCACTGAACCATGACGTCTATCCATCTGTTTCCCTTTAACTGCATCAAAACCATGAAGGTGATGATTTGAAATGCTATGGTAGAAGCTTTCATCATGGTCACTGAGAAATACACTTACACAAATACTACTCAAACAGCAAAAGCATTCACAAAGGCAGACAATCACATACAGAAGCCAATGTTTTTTGTTTTTGTTTTTACATATAAACATACAGGATCCTACAGTATATAGGAGTTAACAAGTAATGTATATACACATGTGACCATCTACCCACATGATCAAATGACTGTGTGGACACACTTCCCACCAGATGAGTGGGAATTGTTTTTTTTTCTTACCAACAAGTAGACAGCTTTTGGAAATATGCGCTTGCTTTTTCCCTTTGATTTGCACTGTTTTCATCTGGTTTTATTTTCAAAACCCAGTTGTCAAATATTAGACCAACGAGGACATATTACCTCAATTTACCTTTTAAAATCTGTTGTGCAATTCCAAATTAAAAGACAGTAAGATGGATATTTACAAATAGAAACCTTTACTGAATATAGGCAACATATACACTCACTGGCCTCTTTATTAGGTACACCTGTGCAATCTAATGCAATTCAATACAACAGCTCTGCTATAAATTCTGCATGTATGAAGTTTATACATTTTCAGTTTTTTTTGACAAAGTGAGAATTCCACTTTATGTTTATTACTGAGGTCGTACTAAGTGGTGGTGGCATACTGAGGTGCCCCTCTCATGTATGTCAAAAGGGTGGACAAAATATTAGGAACACCATTCAATATAATGCACCCTTGTACATCACCATCTCACACTACGACCTCAATAATAAGCATAAAGCAGAATTCTCACCTTTTTAACAATGTCAACAAAAACTGAAAATGTATCAACTTCATAAAAGTAGAGTTTATAGTAGAGCTGTTGTTTTGGATTTAATTAGATTGCACAGATATACCCAATGAAGGGCCGGAGAATGTAGTAATCAACTTTAAACTTTCGAAACAGCAGTAAAGAAAGTGGGAGTCAGCCAGTCAGTAGTGTACCTGTGAGACCACACTCAGGGCGGTACTCCCCGGTGCCCACGCAGCCTCTCCCCCCAGCGGCAGACCGGCGGTACGACGTCTGTTGTTACTGCCGCGGTAACCGTCCACAGCCCCACAGACAGAGGGAGAGAGAGAGGGGGGAAGGACGCAGAATGGCGACCGTTCCGTGCTCCAAATGCACGGCAGAAAGGAAAGGGTTTCGGCGGGAACTTGATTCTTGGCGACACACACTGATACACTGCGTTGGTATGATCCATGTGCAGGTTTATATTTTGTGAGAAATGAACGGGCTTCAGAGAGGGATGTCGCCCGGTAACAAAGGGAGCGATGCCCCTGGCTATGTAACATCGCTAGCTAATGCTAGCTAACGAATAGCTAGCTGTGGTAGCTCGCAGCCTGGCACTGTAACGTTAGGTTGTATAGTTATAGCGGCGAAGATAAGCAGGCAGGCTAATATTTACCAGCTGGCTAGCTGTTCGAGTTGGCTCCTTTTCTTTGTCCCTGCTAGCTAGCTCATCGCCGGTGCTAGCTCCTCCAAATCTTCTCATTTTGTTTGAGATGACATCGTACATGTAGGATTAAGGCGGATCATGTATTTTGCTGTCATGCTCGTTAACGGAGCGTTATAGTGTTAGCGTTGTTTATTGACACATATGCTGGCGATGCTAACGCCGTGCTAACATGAACGCTGTTGATGTTTTCTTGGGGGAGGGGAGGAAAGCTAAGCTAACTAATGTCAATGAAATAACGAGGTCAGCTGTCATTTTGTTAAGTGAACGTTATTTTGAACTCAGTTTTTTAAGGTTATTCAGAAGTCGGTAAATGTTAGTTAGCTAGATTAACCTAGACTAGAAATGTTTTCTTGTTAATAGCATTCAATCATAATGACATCCAACTGAATGAACACAAAAAACTCGGATTTGTGCGGTAATATTACTACTATTCACCAGACATGTTTTATTTTGATTATAATGATGATTAAGCATTGCAGGTGTTGGGGTGTCTGCCTGAAGTTGTTTCCACTTTGTGTCGTAGTCGGTGTTGTTGCTGTCAGACTGGTTTAATACATCAAATGGAAGAACTAACTGTACCCAAAATGACAATAACCTCAAGCATGCATATCTTGTTCATATATCATTACTGAAAGATTGTTTGTGTTGTGTCTTGCAGGGTTTGAAAGCATACTGGAGGGAATCTATGGCTCACTGCTACTGAGAGACCTCAATTTATTTGATGGTGGGTTGTTTTTTTGTGTGTGTTAGACCATTTAATCACTTTTGAGTAAGCTTAGATGTTTCAAACTGTGAAAAGACCTTGACTAACAATGCATCAGTCTGAATACCTTCCAACTTCTCTGTCCTGTCTGTAGCACTCGGCCCCCACTTCCTACAGCATAAACTGTGTGACAATGTGTCACAAATATTTTCTTTTCTTTTAAAAGATAAGTAACTTCCCTAAGCAGCTGCACACTCTAGTGTTATGGCAAATATTACTCAAACGGGTAATCAGTGGATTTGTGGATTAATACACGTTTGGTGCTCTATGTAGTATATTTGGCAGCAGGACTGTGTGTCTGGGATTTAAGTAAGCACTGGTTCAGTATTGTTTGCCATATTCAGGTTTCCTGTTTGACAGGGATGTAAAGTTACCAATGTTATTTTTGAAAATGCACTCTCTTCTACAAGATAGTAATATATTTCTATTTGTGTGAAGCACAATTGTTTACATCTTTCACACACCTTGTAAAAACACCTAAATTGATGATGCCAGCACAATGCTGGACATCTGATCCCACGCGGGACACAAATAAAACCTGTTGTGTAGCTGAAAATGTATTTAAGATTTGAAGATAAGGCTGCATCTAAAATGAGTCCCCTGTGCCTCTATTATGTTCCTCTTTGTGTCTCATGTGTGACCTGCCCATCTCCTGCTAAATTTTCTTATCATACCAACTTAAAGCAATCTATTTCCTGCAATAGCACCTGATGGCACATGATATAGAATATCCAACTCCACTGTATACAGTGTCATAGCGAGCCCTGAAGTCCAAAGTTTGGAAGTACTTTGGACTTAGAACAACAACAACAAAGAACATTTGGACAAAACAGTTGTCGTGTGCCAAACATGTGACTGTCAATATAATATACCACTGACCCCACCTATCCTGCTACTCATTTACAGCCAGATATTGAAACAAACGTAATACAGACAGCACAGTATTCAAAATGAACCTGTAAGTCAAAACCACGCTAGCAATAGAAAATACTTCCAATGCACACTGTCCTTAGAGTTGATCTAAAATTGTATTTGAACTTGAAGTGAATCAGTATCTCTATTGTATTTGTATCATATTTTAGACTTTGTATCTGAATGTGTATTGAATTGTCTGACAGGGATAGATAAACACCTCTAGCAGGCCCACACTTTTTGCATCCTGAGTCTCACTGTGGTCTGTTACATTATCAGTCACAACACTGTGTGAAAAGTCACGGATCAAAAGCGGCTGCTCACACTCATTCTCACATGCTGGCTTTCATATATCGAACAACTCTTTGAAAACCTGAAAGATCCTTTTTTCATTTTGAAAATAACCTTGAAATTATCTTGACTTGCAACAGTGCTACTATCTACATTAGTTCACATTATTTCATGGCCCGGGGCCTTGCTAGGCAATACAGCCAAAACACAGCTTGCTTGATACTAGCAGCAGTCAGACTGCAGTCAGCACTGCCATCTGGAGTTTGTGTGACTCAAGACAGAAACATAAACTGCTTTAGAGAATTTGAGCCAGAGACCTGGCAGTCATGATAATTGGAACTGTGAAAACACTGTTCAAGTGACATTGGTTTATTTGGCCACACATTTTCCCCAAAAGATGACTTAGCAAATAAACAACCATTTCTAGAGATTAAATTGAGAAGCTCTTAACAGTGAACATAATCAAATAAAGTCTTTGGAGGGAGGGGTAAATCCAGTGAATTAAATATGCATATGGATGCCAAAATGCCTCTGTTTACAACTGGGACTGTTGATTAAA
This sequence comes from Scomber scombrus, assembly GCF_963691925.1. Classification (NCBI taxonomy): domain Eukaryota; kingdom Metazoa; phylum Chordata; class Actinopteri; order Scombriformes; family Scombridae; genus Scomber; species Scomber scombrus. Next base: position 18,961,940 of record NC_084971.1, read on the forward strand.
TCAAATTTTAAACAAAAATGGTAGAATTTGCTGCTTGTTTTTGTGTTAAAATAAACTGAATATACTTGGTTTGGTTTGCTGGTGGTACAAAACTACACATTTGAGGACATAATCATACCATATACTTTGGGAAATTTTAGAGTAATCCTTGAATTAATCAGCAAGAAAAATGATTATTTGAAGCCCATCTTCTGTTCAACACAATGTAATGAAGCAGTCCTTGTTGGTTTGCAACATTGCCCAAAATTGCGTAATACCGCCATAGATGTTAAAAGAATAGCTTCCTTAGTGTAAATCTTAAAGCACAAATATAGTTTAATAAAACATAATAATGGCAAATCAGGCTTCGGAGGATATACCATGAGAACGATAAACCTTTGTTATAAGGATGTGAAGTCTGTTTTTTCTCACATTTTTTATTTATGTTGCTGTTTGGAACCTAGAGTTGCTTTTCGTCTTCTTTAACCACAGGAGGACGCTGTTAGCGTTTATGAATGTATTAATGCCCGGTCATGTGATGATGTGTTTTTCAGACTGTGAAAACGAAGAGGTGGATGACTGGTCCCCAGAAGCAACCTGCTCTAGCTGTTCATTCTGCAACCTTCCCCTGGACAAACTCTGTGTAAGAATTGGAGTCAAGAGTAGTGCTTGTTTTTTGCCTTTGAACCAGCCAAGAAAAATGCTCTCTACAGCTCATACTGTTTGAATAGTGTAGTGTAATATTTGTAGTAATATTTTCTAGTATATAATCTAGTATATGAAAAATTGGAACAACACGTGTGACTCTGTTGGTGACCAGAGAGAGAGAGAAAGAGAGCACTTTTTATTAAGCCCTCTTGTGCTCTGTTCTCAGTTTTCTTGTAATGTGTTACTAAATCTCCATGTTTGGAGTGAAGTTACATTCCTATTTGTACTTTCAGATCTAAGCCTTGTCTTACTCGTGTTCAGCACATTGAAGTTTTAAATTACTGCTTTTCAAAGATCATTTTGTCCTGCTGCTGCTCCAGATTAAAGGTTAGGCACTGGCAAACCAGCAGGAAAGTTTTATCATGAAGCAGCTGAAGGAAATGCAGTGTCTGATTTCAGTCTCATCAGGGTTTTATGTACTTGGATCGATCTTTAGCCAATCCAAGCATTCCTTGATTCCACACACTGTCCAATGTCCATTGAGAAGTTTTACATTTCTTGAGCATTAACCTGAATTTTAGTACAAATATTTGCAGAAAAGGAAATAAAACATTTTTAATTTACATTCATTAGTTAAATAAATGTTCCTTTTTTTCTTCTCGTAGGATCAAGTTCCTGCAGCCACATCGCCCCTCTCCTCCCCCTCTGATTACTCTCCCTGTCAAGCTCCAACCATCTCTGAGAGCAGCCAAACAGCGCACAGGTTCCTCCAAGCTGTGTTCCACAAAAAAGGTGCGTTGGGTTGTCTTTCAGCTTGCGGAGCACAAACCTTTCAACCCACAATACATAAACTCCTGCTGTGGGGGCACAGCTGTCAGCTTTCTCCTTGTAGTTACTGAGTTGATGTCTTAGTGGAATAAGTAGCTGTAACAGTGTTGACACTCAGTTCAGTGTGTTGTGGAAAACAAAACTGGCCTGTTTTGATTAGTGTAGCTTGAAAGGCTACAATGAGCATCTGTGTTCTTGCATATCAGCTTGTACTTTTGTGTGGTTTCACAAGCTCAGCAGACTTTCATACGAGGGCTCTGAGAAAACGAGTGGTAGTTAAAATTAAAGGTTGAGATGAATCACTGACAAACCTCAGGTCAGTGCAAACCTTCGTACTGACTACTTTCATACCAGCTTTGTAGTTTACAAACCTGAAATTAAAGCAGAAGAAAGCATATTTTAAGATAAGAAAGGGCTGATTTCCAACTATACTATACTAATGGTACTAATTTTCATAAAGTTTTGCCAAAGAAGAGCTTCCTGTAATAGTTGGACTTCTTAACTGTTGGGGATGAATGTAACTTGCTGCTAACATGTTAGTATCAGGACAGATTTATGTCAAAATGGATTTTACGTTAAAAAGATGTTATTGGTCACAACGTCGTTGTTGATTGTTTCAAATGTCAGTTTCTGTGTTGATCCATTCTAAAGTTCATGTTTATTTTCCTTTATGGCGGAAAGTATTCTTGCCATGTTAGAAACTGAACTGACTGTCTGCATCTGTCTTTCCATCACCAGATGTGCCCCTGGGCTGTGATTCCAACATCCCTCTGATTGCCCAGGAGCTGATGAAGAAGATGATACATCAGTTCGCTATGGAGTATGCGTCAAAGTGCCTACTCCACACCAGTACAAATGGTGTTACAACAAGGACCTCATCACCTTTGTCGGAAACATCAGATGCCCCTCTAGACCTCACAGTGAGCCGCACCCAAGAGGAGAAAGAGAAGGAACCTGAAACAGGTAGGGAATAGGAGAATCTTTGGAAATCTCACAATTTCTTTACCATTTTTTCTGTCATGATTTGATTCAGAGTCGATTCTCTATTTAAAACCAATTCTTGATTCAATAAACAGAAAATTGGGCTCTAGTTTAGGCTCCTGTTTGTGTTGCTAGTCCACTGAATTACAGTATGAGACATATCTGGAGACTCTGTGTGATGGTGTATAACGTTTTAGCAATATCTATTTTTCAAGCCAATTAAATGCACCTTAACACTTTAAAGATGAATGAAAAGTAACTGTTGTGTGCACATTGTACACCGTCCAGTTGCTGCACTGAACTCTGGTAAATAAGTTTTTGTTTCATCAACATGTTATGAAGAACACATCAATTTTTGGAATATGTTAACCAATTCAGAACTGAAAATAACTGCAAATTCAAAGCCAATAAATAAAAGTTTCCAGCTGCTGAGGTTAAAACGTAATGATATTGACCTTGACCTCTCCAGAACATTGCACACACCCTGGATTACCAAATCACTGTAACTCAAATCATTGTCTTCTTTTAACAGATGGCGTGCTCGACCTCTCCAACAGGCCCTCTGTCTGCTCAGCAACTTCGGCATCATCATCCTCACCTAATCACAAAGCCTCAGGGTAAGAGTTTTGTTATTCTTGGATTGCTTCGGTTTAAAAACTCTGGTGGTATTTAGCCTTGTGGGAAAAAGCATGAGGAAGGCGTATTATTACTGTTAGTTAAAATTGGGGATCCTACATAAATACAATGATAATTCTACATGATCTCAGCCTTTTTGTCCATACCCACTACAAACGGAAACTTCACATTCAAGGAAATCCCCATTTTTAACTAAGTTCAGTACTATTTTCTACTGCATTTTCTTATAGGTGTATAGCATGGCTAAGATCGATTGGTTAGCGTACATTTTACTGTTATTTTTGTTATCAGTGCTGCTTGATTTAAGTCAACTAATTAACACCTCTCCAGCCTGAATGATGTGCATATTCCTTTGTCTGGCAGTCAGGTCAGTAAATAGTTAGTAATTCTGCTGAGCTAGTTTGTTTTTGGTGTTTTGGTTCTATGGGGTTGACTCTTTTATATCTTGAGCGGTAACGTCACAGCAATGGCACCGTACTATAACATTTGCCAACAGCTCACGAATGTACAATGAGGAGAACATTGCAGTTACCTCACCACGATTTTACTTCCTTTTTACCGATCCAGTTATGATGATTCTGATTATTCAACCTTCAAGCATGTAGGACTGTCACTGAAGGATATCACAAAACTACAGGGGTTGTGTGTGAGCGCCAAAGTAACCCCAGCCATTCACAGACTGTCCCACCTGGACGTGAAGAGGCTTTGCCACACTCAAAAATGTGTGTGTGTAAGAGACACGCAGCAGCAACAGTGTGTGTTTGTGTGTGTGTGTGAGGGCCCAGAAACAGACTGAAAACAGACAGACATGAAACATAACAGTCGCAGTGATGTTACCAACACAAGGCATAAAGGAGTGGACCCCTCGCTCTCCACCCCCTCTGTCAAAATCAAACCCCTCCATCACCTCCATCCTGACCCTGCTGTTTGGTCCTCCCATCCCTAGGAGGCAGTGCAGGCAGAAGGAGTACATTGAGAGGAGCTGGGAGCTGTCTGAGGGGCTGCTGTCCAAGGCCTTGAAGGATATACGTTCAGGGAGGCTGCAGGAGCAGCGTGCTGCGTTGCTTTATGGGATTCCCCTTCACACCCTAAGACAAGGCCTGAACAGCTGGCCTGAGGGAAAGCTGGGGATGCTGGACCAGTTTGCACCAGGAAGCAAAGAATTCAGGGATGAAGTGACATCGTACAGTATGATGTCATCAATGCTGGGCGGCGAAGCCCGTCTTGTTCTGCAGAAGGTGGCAGCGTGGGCAGAGCGGGCAGAAATTGGAGGAGCTGCAGAGGATAATGGAGACATTAGTGTCCCTTCATCCTCTCTTACCTTTTATCAGCCGAGTGGTCTACACAAGACCCTCCCCCACTCTTTCCCCCAGCTCAGGGATGCTCTTCAGCCTCCACCAAGCCCCACTCCCAGTCTGGAGCCCCCCACACCCCTGCGTATTCCTCAGGTCCGTTCCTTGTCTGACCAGAACAGGTCAATCCCAGCTGAGAATTGCAGTGTGGCTGAAAACCTACATTCACGTACCTCACCAAATGAGGCCACCGCCAGTTTATCGGCAGCTGCTGCGAGACCTTCAACCCTCTTTAAACTCAGACCTCCTTTCCTGGCACATGGCTGTGCAGGAAGTGCCAACCAATCACCTCATCGCCTGGGACAACGCGGGTCCTCGCTGGATGATTCAGAGGAGGGAGCAGACCGCCGGGATAAAGTAAAGGAACCAAGAAAGAAACGTGGGAGATACCGCCAGTACAACCACGAACTGTTGGAGGAAGCCATCGGTATGGTGATGACAGGTCGTATGAGCGTGTCCAAGGCCCAGGGGGTATACGGGGTGCCCCATAGCACACTGGAATACAAAGTCAAAGAGCGTACGGGAACACTGAAGAATCCGCCCAAGAAGAAATCTGCCAACTTTTGCTCATCCAATTCCAACTCATTGGGTTCTGGTGACGTTACCAGTTCCGCTAACTCAGGGACTCTCGCCTCAGCTGCTGCCGCAAAGAGGTTCTAGACCAAGAAACGCCTCTAGGACTCCTCAACACTTGAACTCATCACCTTTTACAGGATAAATGTTTTCTGGAGACACTTGTTTAAACACAACACATGCCTTTATAAAATATATGGATATTAATATTCAGGTCTTAACTGTGTGTCTGTAACGTGAGTGTCATACTTTCTGCTGTGTTTCTCAGTCTTAGCCCTGGATTTAAATGAAAGCAGCTACAGGTGAAGTGTTTTTTCAAGAGGCAGTCGTGCTCATCGCAGCTTTTCTCTCACAGCTTCAGTTTACATCACTCACCTAAAAGACCTTACAGGATATGATTGGTGTCATAATATCTGTTTACTGTTACAAACAAATCTCATGGAAAGACCAAAATTAAAATGGATTTTTATCCCGCTGTCATATTGTCGGTGTGGCCAAAGCCTGAGAGAAGTCTCAACGGCCATGTGCTCAACAGTTAGAAAAAAGATGGACTTTCACTCAGTCAGCACATCATTTATTTAAAAAGTGGCCTCTCAGTCACAGACTTTGACTGAAACATTGCTGCTTTTATACATTAAGTGATGACAGTTTTCTCTAGCTCTGGATTTAGATTTTCCCTGGATATCCGTTTTATATGCATTTTATCCTATACAATAGATTTTGGATGACAGTGGAGTTATATGTTATATCAGGCTGTGGCCTAACAGTACTTGATGGGATAAATGTATTTTTAGTTCTGGTCTTTGAGGATTTGTTGATAACAGTAGGACAAAATAAAGCTGCAAATATCCTTTAAGATCTCCTTAACTTTGTTTTTATATTTGTAAAATTAGTTTTGCTTAAAAAAGAAAAAGTGACATTGATTGCTTTTCACCAGATTGTCCAGGATCAAGTGTGGGAAACACAGCAGTGGAGCTGAGAAACAAAGTGTGACTCTTATGTTTGCTAACTGTTAGGTTATTAGGTTATTCAGGTTTGATTCAATTCTTAAAGCTCTGTGTTAATGGAGCACTGATGATTGTCATTTACAGCTTTCGATCTCTCTCTCTCTCTCTCTCTCTCTCTCTCTCTCTCTCTCTCTCTCTGGGTATCTTACCTAGGCTACTGAAGTGACTTAGAGCCATTATTTAACAGATTAAAAACTCATTACTATTGTTAGACACCTGTACAAACAGGACGATTGTACATTAATGAACTGCTGTGATGGCTACATCTTCATTATGAGTTTTTGTTGAAGAGATTAGCTTAAAAAAAGCCATTTTGTGTCCACATAGTTTCCCCCCCTCTATTTGTACAAGCTAGTCTGAACATAGTATTGAGTGTAGTTGGAATGCAACTGTGCAGCATGTTTTACAATGTGCACTGATAAGCTTGGGAAATTTATGTTATTGTGTATGTGTATCGTTCGTGAAAGATGTTCTTTTATTATCACAGATATTTACCAATTTCTGCTACTGTAGCTGTATTACTATAAACCTCATACATGACTGCTGCTTAAATTTTTTTACTTTACGGGACCATCTCCCTGGCACAAAGAAGCCTAGGCTAAACAAAGAAGCTTATTTCAACTAAGCCTAAATGACAGGTTAGTATTTGGTGTACGGATAGGGTTAAATGTTATTGATGGTGAATTGTGGTGGCTGCCAGAGGTTACAGTAGTAAGATTGTGGTGAAAAGTTGGCAGCGTGACGCAACTAGAGTCGGCGCAAGGCTCACAGGTTTCTTTGTCAGTGTCTGGAGAAATGCTAACTGTTGGCGTCTACACTCAGATGGGCCTATTTTCATTAACAGTGCTATTACCAAAGCAGCAGTTCAGGGTTACCAACGCAAAGCTGCTTCGATTTGTTTTGCTGTGATGTCAGCCTGCCTGCCTCTCTCCCTCTAACCTTGTTGCCACATATACCTCTGAACTTTATCTGCCTATAGCCTCGTGTCAGGTTTCACATCAAGGCCTCGGTTTTATGATACTGAATACGTGGGGGTATGAGTTCCTACCAGCTTAGGAACACTTAAGAGCTCTTTGTCTCTCAAGGAACAACACCCAAGTGTAAATTTATTGCCATCAGCAACACTTAAGCTTCTTCAAGTAAATGATTATACTGTCAGTCAGCCATTTAGTGGAGTGTGAAAGAATCTTTTAAAAAATGGTTTAAATTTGGCACTGTGGCATTTACAGGAGATCTGCCATGTTCTTTGTAGTATTTGTCCTCATTGTTTATCTTTGAATGTGTTATGTGTAAGTTTTAGGCTAAAGCTACTTTATTTAAACAGATTCAGTGGCATTTCAACCTTTGTAACTTTGGCAACTGATGTCTCCACTACTGAATGTTGCTGCTCATAACAGTACATACTTTGCCTGTGTCTGGGGCTACAGCATAGTGCAGCATGATGTCTCTTCTCTGGGAATTACCTGCTATTTATATTGAAAGGGCCAGTTTGTAAACAAGCCCAAACACCTCTTGAGAAATAAAGAAAGATTATTATTACATTGTGTAAGTTAAAATTGCAGTATATTCTGGGAACACACCTAGGCTTGTTTTCAAATTGAGTTTTAAGGCTTTTTTTAAATGAACTGCTGGCAAATCTTAACATAAATCTGCTATTTATGCATAAATTAATTATTGCACTATGATTTATAAGAAGAATTTTTATTGTAGAAACCTGTTTTGTGAGCTGCATACTTATTTATTGATTGTGCTTCACAACTGTAATTTTACTAGTTTCATTGTTGTAGTTCTTGATTTGTAATGAAGCACTTCGATGCAAAGTGAAATGTGTATTGCCACAACTGCATGAACACTTTTAAATGTTAGCCTCTATTATTTATTAAGTCCTGAAATGACACCCATTAATTGTTGTGGTTGTTTAGTGATTATGTTAAGATTAAATTATTTAAGTGATTATTGAACATATTTGGTTATTAAAACAAACTCAACAGTAACACTACAGAATGCAACACTCCTATACTGCATCCAGCCCAGTTGAACCCTGAGGTCTGGACACACAAAGTACTTAAATTGCTGGATATGCTTAACCAATTTTAATGTAATTTAAATCAATGACTTGTGTTTATAATGAAATACATCACTCACATGACTTGATTTAACTGTTAGTTGATTTGAAATTAAGAGGATTTTTTTGAGCTGTTACTTTGTTGGTGAAAGTGCTGTTGAATAAAAAAAATTGGTTTGAGCGTTTCTACAATCGTTCCTTCTGCTGTTATCGTTTGCCTTCAGCAACTCATCAATAAAGCAGTTCTCTAATATCAGTTACCTGTCCTAATTTATTAATGAAACATATTGGTTTCCAGTTAAGTATGACATTTGTTTTCTATTTGTTATTCTTTTGAGTGAATTGTTCTTTTGTGTTGGTTTGATTAAAGTCAACTTGCTCTGTCCACCCCAACATTTTTGAATCCAGTTCAGAGCATATAGCAAGTGACTTTGTATGTACGAAAGGCAGTTGCTACGTGTGGTTTAGTTATTTTGTCAATTGTGCATTTCTTTACTTAACAGAGGGTACCTGTCAGTTGTGCTTTCCTTTACATGTGATTATTTTTTAAACAGTGCGTTACGTCTTACATGATGTCATTAAATACAGACAGTACAGTGAGCTGCAGGATATGAAAACATGTTATTATATGGCAATATAAATCTTTTTTTATATATGAAATGAATACACAGTACAATTTAAAGTGTTGTGAATTCCTGTCTACCACAGTGTGTTTTAGATACTGCCACAAGGATTTTCCAGTCAGAAATCTACAGACTGTACATACAGAGGATTTAATGAAAAATGGTTCCCTCCTTATTGTATATCACAGGACGCTTTTGGCATTATTTTTCCAGCAAGCTGATGAAAAGGACTGTTATTTTTGCCTCATTAAACAGGATCATGGATGTCAGAATATATGAATGAAGTGAAAATATTTTACTTTTGTTTTATGAAATTAATATAATATAGAGTTTTGTAGTAGTATACATAATCAGACTCGGTTGTGTCTCTGTGCGAGTACTTGTTTGTGTTTTTTTTTCTTTTTCTGTTTTTTCAAACTGGGTTCTATGAATAAAACCTCCTAACTCATATCTTTGCATTGTCCTTGTAGCTGCCTGCTGCCATCATATATAGAAGAATTGGGAGATCTGGGACAGCGAGAGAAGACGTGTCATCAGAAATCTGCATTGGATGCTGTTTTCAGTTCGCTCTGCCCAGCACATCGTTCCTTACTCTACCAGATCCTGAAGCTGGCACACCAGGAGAAATTGCCGCCTTTCTTTAACTGCAGACCTGTGGGTCAAACTGAATCTCACTTCTGTAACTGTGGTGTAAACCCACAGGATAAAGTTTCCCCTCTTGCAGTCCCATTTAGTGAATGTAAAGCCCATAACAACAGCTCATACTACCCGTCAACTGATTGTGATCATCAAGGTCATGTCAACACAATGTATGATCTGGGAGACTCCAAGTCCAGTTGTAGCATCCATCACTACCCTCTAAAAGACTGTAAAAGTGAAGCACCTCTGGCCTCAAGCTACTGCTGCGTGCAGAGGTGCATGATGGACACCTACACTGTTTTGTGCCCCAAGAGGCTGCACCGTATTTCCTGCCCAGGCCTGGCTGTAGATCGTATCAACAACATAATGTGTTCATTTGCATCCACTCCTTCATTATCCAAATCCCCTCCACTGTGCACTCCTTCTGCTAATATAGGCCCTTCCTCATCGATCTGCTGTAACCATCACAACCCCCACCCCTGTCCCTGTTATTCAAACCATACCTGTCTGACACAGGTCAGGAACACAATAGAAAGAAAGGTTGAAGTTGGTGATCCCCCTTGTCCTGTCTTGAAGAGAGAACAGAGCCCCTCTCCACCCCCCCTTTCCCCTATCCCCTCAGACATCAGTAAGAAAACTGATGAAAAACCACCCTCCCTCCTTCATCACAGACAAGAGGAGGAAGATGACCTACTGGTAAAAAATGGCCTCCTTAATGAAACCCACCAGGAAGCAGATGATAAAGCAACACAAGAGGCACTGAAGTGTAAGACCCCAAGAAGTAGTCAGGCTGAGCAGAACCCTGGGGGGACCTCACTCCAAGACGTTGTGAATCGCTTCAGTGAGAAACTGGAGACAATCAGACCTCTAGAGAAGGACCCACCTTTGGCCTCCACAGCCACTTATGTGTCTGAAAAGGAGCAGCCACAATCTCCCTCAACTAGTCAGAACCTGCAGTTTCATGCAGATGCCCATCTGACTGAAATCATCACCACAGTGCTTCACACGGGCAGTGCTAGTGACTACAATCTCAGTGAGCTGTTCAATCGCCATGATAGCAAAGAGCCTAAGTCGCCTAATACCCGTTCCCGTCGTCGCCAGGAAGTCCTTGCTGCTATGGCAACACCCACTGATGATGCCTCAACCCGAAGGCATACTTTACAAATTAAGCGGGAGCTTGCCATGTTCGACCAGTCCTACAGTCGGAGAAAGGTGCCACTAGCAAAGAGGGCAAGATTGAAAGATGGAAATAGTGCTACTGTAACTACATCAAACACTTCATCAGACTCAAATCTAGTTAAAGAGGAATCTAAAAGAGAAATGGAGTTAGGTTTAGAGAATAAAATAGTTGGGGAGGGACCACTGAATATGCTTTCTGCAGTAAGTGACAGGGATGAAGTAAAAGAAGAGATACAGACAGTTATAGTTACAGAAGAAATTCAGATAATTAAAGCAGAGGAGAAGGAAAGGGAAATATCCAATGAGGAAAAAGATCCAGCTCTCTCAGGCACTCAAATACCTACCCCTGGGCTGCAGAGCAAGTATCGCAACCAAAGTTCAAAGGGTGACAGTGTGCTGTCACAGGGGCTGACAGTGAGTACAACCTCAGCAACACAGTGTGGCAAACCCTGTAAAAAAGATATTAAGGGTAGCAATGATAGGAACCATGAATCTGCTCCATCGGGTCAAAGCAGTAAAAGTGATAACAGACCAGGTAAAAATCGCCGTACTCCTAATAGAGAGAGGCAGAAATGTAATTCAAACCACTCCATGAAGGCAAGGACATCCAGGAGAAATATAGTCCCCCCACAAAGATTCTCCTCCTATGTCACTGAGCCTAGGAAGATGTTCTTTGTTGCATGTTTCTCTGAAAGCATCTTTAACCAGAGAACACGACAGGACAAAGACAAAGGACAAACATCTAGCACCTTGGATGCCTTATCCAGAAATTCAGATACTAAAGACACCCAGCTTGAATCAAGATGTGAAGAACCTCTGTCCTCACCTGAGCCTACAGGGGAACTTGCCTTTGAATCAACACAGAGAGAAAAATGTGGGGCATTGGAGTCAAAAGATCAAAGCCAGGTTTTTCCACGAACTGCAGCGGCCAAAGAGAAGAGTAAGAAAAACTGTTCTGACAATAAGACTGATGGCAGTGACTCTGCTGCCAAGCCTTTTGGAAGGCTACGATCATCTCCAAAAAGACTACAGCTCTCTACAGCTTCAAGAAAGCCCAAAACCCCATCAAATATGGATGTCACCAGTCAGTCTGCTACCAGTGTTGAGAGCCCTTTAACCTCCCCAATCCAATACACTAGTCCAATTAAACTCATGTTCGTATCACCAGTAAAGGACAAGGAAGGTGTCAAATATAGTCTTAAATCAGCAGGCTCTGGATCTAGTGCACACGGAGATGAATCCTTTGACCCATGTGAAGAGTCCTCATGGTGTGGGACACCTGAAAAAAAGAAAAGCCAGAGCAATGCTTCTCCACGTTCAAAATCTGTTTCTTCACCACTAAAGTCTGCTACCTCACCTTCCAAATCTGCTCGTTCACCAACAAAGTCTGCTTCCTCACCAGCAAAGTCTGCTTCTTCACCATCCAAGTCTGCTTCTTCACCAGCTAAGTCTGCTTCCTCACCAGCAAAGTCTGCTTCTTCACCATCCAAGTCTGCTTCTTCACCAGCTAAGTCTGCTTCCTCACCAGCAAAGTCTGCTTCTTCACCATCCAAGTCTGCTTCTTCACCAGCTAAGTCTGCTTCCTCACCAGCAAAGTCTGCTTCTTCACCAGCCAAGTCTGCCTCTTCACCCAAGTCAGTTTCTTCATCACCTAAAATAGGTTCCAGGAGATCAGGCGAAGGTACTCCAACTAAGCGTATAGCTGGAACTGAGAACCAGAGATCATCAGGTGACTTACTATCTTTCCATGAAACCACTCCTCCAAAAAGGCGTCCAGGCCGGCCAAAGAAGCTGGGACCACAGCTGGAGCAAAAAGTGAAGAGGCCAATTGGTCGACCACGTAAGGAGAAGGCTGTGGTACCAGAAGTGGGAGCAAAAACAGTAAATGGGAAATCTGATTTAGCATCTGACACTGACGAGAATGTAAACAAGAACCTCAAAATAACAGTAGTGTATGGCCGTTCAAGGAGAAACAAACGAATGGTGTCTGAGAGTTTTGACCAACTGCAAACAGAATTCAATGATGCTTGGCAAGCAGTGGGTCTTAAAAGTGATTTGGGCATTTTAATGCACAACTCTAAGATCAGTCCTGGTAGTATCAAAACAGCTTCAACGCAGTCATCAGGAGAGTTAAGTTTTGTCGGCCCTGTTAAAGAGTCAGCCCCACATTCTAGCAGTAACCTCAAATGTCAGAAGAGGGATGATGGTATACCCTCAAGGAAACCAGGTAGACCTGCAAAAGTTAAAATCTCTGGAATCTCAGTCACAGTAACTACAGTGTCACCCAAGCAACGTAAAATTCAGATAAATAAGGATACCAGACGATCTCCTGAGACACTAATTCATAAGAAAACACTCCTGCCGGAATTCCGATCTGCCAAAGAGCCCTGGACAATCAGTCGTCAGTCAACAAGCAAAATAAGTCAAACAGTGGAAGGAATAGAAAAAAAGGATGAAAGTAAAGACAAACAGCAAAATCAGCCTGTAGCAGTGCGTCACTCAATGAGAGTGAGGAAGCCTTCAATTTACTTTCTGCATGCTGTTGCCACCTCCACCTCTCGATCATACAGCCACAGTAACGCTCTGCTGCGGCGCTCTAAACAACTTCTGCTAAACAAGGCCAGCAATGAAAGGAAACAAGGGGAGCAACAGGGTAGTGTAGAAACTTCAGGGGAGAAAAGACAACACTGTGGACGAGAGAAGAAGAACATTTCACAGGACCTGAATAGAGTGGCAGGGGTGTCTGTAGACTCGATCTATACTCCACAAGAGACACTAAGGTGGTGGGCAGCATCAGCTGAGGAAAAGAGCATGAATCAGGAGCTTGCCAGACGAATACGACTCATCTCCGACACCTGGGTGTCAGACACTGCAGAGAACCAAGAAGAAATAGGCCTTAATTCTAAATTGGGAACTGATGGCAACAGTTCATTTACCAGGAAGTCAAAACATTCATCTGTGGTTCGATCACTGTTTGACTGTTCTCCTAACAAACCAAGGTCCTGTAGCATGCAGCAGCTGTGCTCCTGGTTTATGCAGACCACTGAGACACAGTCCTTAGGTATTGTTAAGAAGACAAGCTCCCGTAATCCTTATGAACTTATGCACTTCCCTCGTTCAGCCAACATAAAAAGTGTTTGTCATAGTCCTCAGGCTGAGCGACTCCGAAAACACATCAAGAAGTTTGCCAAAACTGTGCCAAAAAGTCCTTTCCAACACGAACAGGCTCAAAAAAGGTTGAGGAAGAGGTATAAGACACCTCCATCAGCACATAATATTCGGCGACAGCTTTTCACATCCAGGTTTCCAAAACACAGGACCAATCAGGAAGCCCAATGGTTTAAAGGCAGAGCATTCGGAAAATATCAGGCCGTGCTATTCAGGGCAAGAACAAGGTTCCTAACTCGGAAAGAAAGGGAGAGGTGGCACATGAGGCAGAAGAATAACAAAAATATAAAACTAACTACAAGAAGTTCACATGGACACCTAGTAACTGGACTCAAACTAAAACATAAAGTATTACGCAAAAAATCAGCAAAAGACCAGTTATCCAACTGTTTGGAGAACAGTTCTGCCACCGGTTCTGTCAACCAAACTAAGGAACCTGTGGATGTACCCAAAGAGCAGAACCTCTGCTCTAAAGCCTGGAGTCCTGAGACACTGAAGGAGTGCCGGGTGTTTCTGAGAAAGATCAACTCTCCAGACAACGAATCAGCTGAGGAGGAGTGGGACTCCTGTACTGTGACACTGGATGATGGGTCACCTTCTGCATACGTGTTTGCAGGAAGGGAGAGGGAACTGGTAGGAGTTGTTAAAACTGTGAAAGAAAACAGAAAAAGGAGCATGTCTAGGAGGACTGCCTCTAGAGAGCGGGAAGGATCTGCACCTAAATCAGTCAAGGAGCAGAATGAGATGCCAGGGGGGAGGCAGAAAGGCAAATATGAAAGTCCTGGGGTTGTGTCTACTGAACCACCACAACCTCAACCAGCGAAAATGTTGAGACAATCGCGAATGAGGGGCCTAACCGGGCCGAGATGGTGCGACTTTGTGTTTGGTAACTACCATCATTTATTGAATATCACTTAAGAGATCAACATTTTATCAAGTTTCAGTTTCAAACTACCACAAAATCAACTTGTGCTGTCTTTCTTTTCTAACAGAGAACTAAATGAAGCATGAGGCCTCCTCCTTCCTGGGAAAGGGACTGTGGTTTAACGTGGTGCCTTTGGACATTGAGCTGACCACGTGGACTGACCATCCCACTATGGTTCAGTCTTACCCTCAGCAATTATGTAGCAGTCTAACTTAACAAAAGCTTGATGTTGCACTATTTTTATCCATGGATATGTATGTACAGAATGTTTGAATGTTTTTTTTTATGTCAATGCCTTTTACTTTCTGAACATGTATAGTAGATCAACTCATTACATCAGCCAGAGTTTTAATGGGATATGTGCTCCTACAGCGAGCCCTGTAAAAGTGGCTGTATTGGAAGGAAACAAAGCTTGACTGCATTAAGACAGTGCTATCTACCCCCAAACATACCTCATTATCAACCAACTTTTTAAAATCTTAACATGAGACCAGTAACAATTTAATCTTTAACATAATACTTTTAGTCATTGTCTCTAAAATGACATGCTCTAAAATGAAAAAAAGAGAAATTATAGTCACCAACTTTGGCAATGGTTTAATAAAAACTTATAATTGAATAATTTGTTTTTTGTGCATTAGGTTTGAATTTTAATGACCAACATTCTCTGAATCCAGGCCTTGTTTGCATTATTTAATCATTGACGCTACAGTCACTATCCCAAGTCATTAGCCAAAAACATCCTTTGAATGAAGGATTGTTATGGATCAGCCACACCTTTACCCTAATTACGATCATTGTATGGGCCCCTACTGTAATGTATTGTGTTGGACTATTTGGCCATCAGCCTGTACTGAAACCAAATATTTTATGTCATTATTTCTCTCCAGAGTACTTATCAAACATTTGCCGGTCCCAGCAATGAACCACAATTAGCACAAACATACATGTTCTTAATGACTACATATTTTGCCCCTCGAAATGTGGAGGTTTATGTGAAGCAATGAAGGAAATGGCATTATGCAGATGTAGAAAGTAGATTCCGATTGATTTTGTTGGTTTGTGGGATCCATGTTGTTTTGATTCAGTTACTTTTTATGCGATTGTTGTCTCGTTTTCACCCAAAGCGTATACTGCATGTTGGTGTCAGATCTACTTCTTGCACTATTCCATCTGAGATTATTAATCCCACTACACAGATTCCTCCCCCATATTTTTGCACATCCCATGACCCACTACCAACCCCTACTGTAAAACTAGAGAATCTATTTGGTGCAATACAAACCCAGATGTTTTATCAGTATGTCGTAATTATTGTATTGCTGACAGACGAATGGATGTACACAAGTACCAATGGCTTGGGATGTCACTTCAGTCGTTTCCATCGCCATGTAATGTGATCTCAAAGGATATTGCTATACAAACTGCCCCACCCCCACCTGCTTTGTCCCCCTCAGTGAAGCAGAACATTAACAGATCTTTAATTGTTATTATAGCAGAAAATTGTTTTTATCATAAATGTACTAGCATTATTTACTGTTTGTATGCAGGTGGGAGATGTGTTGCTGTTTAGAGTTCCCTTTTTTCTCAAGTTGCAGCAAGAGACGCCTACCTCCACTTGGGCTCGGCACGGCCTACTGCTCTTTTGCTTATCAACCGCGTGATAGATTAGGCCAGAGAGTTGATCGGTAAACACTAATCTTGGATCAATATCGTGTTCCCTCGCTTTCTGTTTCGAGGGCAGGTTGATCCGAGATGTCTGGCTGTAGGTCAAAACTTAAACCCATAGTGTGTATTGTGTGCCTGACTGCTCCTGTATGTATGTATGTATGTCACTACGGTTGCCATTTCAACACGAGGGAGGTGAGGTGGCCCAGTCTTGTGACAAATAATCCTCTGTTGAAGAACCTGGTGCTAAACATCTGTTGTATATTTTCTTTATCATGTGTTTTTATACTGTCCTTCACAGATGCAATAAAGAGGTGTCTGTGATTGGAACAATAAAGATCCTTTTAAAATACCCAGCGAGCAGATGATTTACACGATAAAGTGAAATGTAAAAAATAAATAACTGACAACATTTGATTCTACCTTTAGGCTACAACAGAGTGGTGCTTTTAACTTTAAATTTTCTATGATCACCTCAACCAATAATTGTTCATGGAGTGGAAGGAAACTGGTAACAAATTACATTATCTACTAACACTGGTTCCCAACTATGGGTTGAGCCTTCCTTTAAAGGGAGTGAGGGTACCCAACATCTTTTTGGGGTGACTCATAGTGAGGTTGCCCCTACAAGGGATTCCCAATATAAATCAGTGGGGATTGTATTACTAAAACAAATGTATTTATTTATCAGGGACAACACTCATTAACATCAGTATGAAAATGAGTCAGATTTAACCAAGAGACTGATTTTCATCTGTAGTCCTTGAACAGGCCGATGTAATAAACAGACAAGCCCTGATTCACAGATGCTTCTTGGCTTCATTATATTGACCAAACATTTTAAAATACTCCCCTCCTGAATCATAGTTATGTGATATTTACATACTTAACAACAGATAAAACATCAAAGCACATCACATAAAAACTTTTATTTTTTCTTGTGTAATAGATATTTGACATATTCATTATTTATGCCCCTGAAAATCATTAAAATTAAACAACGAAATGGAAAACTCACTATTCAATTGAATTCAACTCTTTGGGCTTCATGCAAGAACATTTTTGTATTTTTACCCTAAAACTCCTCAGCCTGATGAATATCATCCATTCAAGAATGTCATGAGATCTCATTCGCGTAAGCCACGCCCCTAAAATTTCTATATACGGTTTCATCAGTCTGTGGGTGGGTTTTATTCACAAAAAAGGTTCCAAAGAGTAAAAAAAAAAGGTGTAGCTTCAAGTCCTGCTTTCAGAAATCAGAAGACAAATTTAGGAGTGATAGTAGGAGACCTGAAAGAATTATATAATATGACTCCAGCTAACATGTCATCAGAGCAGCTCTGCACTGTGATAGAAACAAAGAGGGAATGATTTGACCTGAAGTAAGATGCTAAAAAATGTCTCTGATGGGTGGTGGTCATGTTACAGTCAGAGATATCAGGAAAATAATATAGACTACAGGTGATGTTACACTGTCAGCTGCAACACAACATGATACTGCACAAAGAGCTGCAGAGATAAAGAGGCAGCTGGTTTCCAAGAAACTGCTGAAATATAGAAGCTGCTGCTCCAAAATATGCCAATAAAATCTACAAAACCTATCAATAAATTGGCAGCCATGATGATAACATAGTAAACAGAATATACATGTTGCATTAAATTTGTTTTAGCTATATTTTTTCACCAATTTCAGCATATGTAAACAACATTATTGTAACTATGTGTTTCAAGTGTTCCTCCTTGGTGAAGAAAGGCAGACATCTATTCATGACATGTACAACAGGTGTAGATCACTTGTACATTTAATCTATACCTGAAACCTAAAGAGAAAATTGATGAATGACACAAATGTTCTTAAATCACTCATATGTGCACCTTAAAAACAGACCTGTTCATAGGAGTGATTCTTGCATGAGGCCAATTGAGAGACCATAAACTATAATATCCCATAGACTTGACTTTGTTTTTAAGGGTCAAACAATGGTTGGGAAGCACTGATCTAACATAAACTACTGCTTGTATGAATGCAATATGCTGATGGTGTGATAATTAGGACAGGACAAGTTTTACTGATACAAATGTTATTTTTATGATTAAAATGACAAAACTTGACAAGACAGGAAAACACAAAGACTTCAGATGATGCTATTGCAGTCACATCAGTGTCTGTAACATTTATCAAAGGTTAATTTTATTCAAAAGAAAACACAAAAAGAAAAGTGAGAAGATAAAGTACAGTAAATATTTCCACTTTAGAAAAAGTACTGAAAGTGAACTGTATTTTGAGTATTTGAACACTGGTTAAAATAAACTGCAAAATCAGTTTCCATTTTTGCTTTATCTTTCCATGGCCGAGCTTGAATGAACTGATTTTTACGACACGTTGGCCTCCTGGTTGATGAGGGTGTTAAGATCCAGCTTGGTCTTCTCCAAAGCCGTTGTCTTTGCCCTCCGTGAGGGGCGAACCACAGGAACTGACTCGGGAACATTTTCTCCATCACTGTAGCAAAGACAAAAAAATACAAAAAACAGTAGAACTAGATGAGTATGAGAATGAAAATAAAGTGAAGGTATAAAATCATGTGCACAGGTAGAGATAAATGCATCATGTGTCCTTACACATTGTGCATAAACATTTACCTCTCCTCTGATGACTCGGCCCTCCTGCTTGACTTTCTGCCACTTTTGGCTGTGCAAACTTTCCTCTGGCCTGTGCACACAAACACTCAGGTTACCTCACAATGCTGAGTCAAAACAGGAGGAGTTGTCTAACAGTACAGAGGCACTATGAACAACTGCATTTTAGATGAGCATACAGAACCTGCATTACCTCTTTTGGGTCTCTTGGCAGATTTTGATGGATCGTCTGTTGCAGCCTCTGTGCAAACACAGCAGACAGAACATTCATATTTTTGTTCTTTCCTCTCTCTCCGAGCTATATTCTTGTCTTGACTAAAAATGATGCAGTCAGGGTTTTTTTAATCCACTAAGCAACCTTGTGGTAATAAGACACGATCCTTTTACAGGAAAAGTTGTCATAATGAAACAGGTGCGGAGGAAACAACATATTCCATTACTCATATGTGGTTGTTTTTCATAGTGAGGGTTCATGTGTACCGTCTGCATTGACATCCAGTGGTTGAAGTGCGGTAGCGCTGAGGAGCTCGGCCTGCTCTCTAGAGTCCACAAGCTGGTGAATCATCTTCTCCAGAGCACGTAGACACACTCGGTCCTTCACCACCTGAAGACAAACACAGAGGGGTCGAAGGAGGGGGGAATGAAAAATGTGGCTTTTCAAGAGGCGTAATAAGAGACATACAGATGTTTTATACTGTGTGACTGGTTATGTGTTTGTATCTGTTTATACCTGTACAAGCTGCTGCAGCAGTGTCTGCAGGTCTTTCCTTACAGTCTCGCCTCTGCTGAGCTCCAGGTTGCCAACAGTCTTGGCGTAGAGACGCACCTCGGGGGCTGTAGGGTCTTTTAACATCTCCCCACAGATACGCACCGCCAGGTAGTCATGGACACACACCTCCTGAAGACGTATGCATTGCACGCACACACCCAATCAGAAATTCATTCTGCCTCAATGAGCCGGTATCGAATAGTTTAGTGAATCAGCTGTGTGTTACAGCTCTGCACGCTCCAATTTAAAACCACCGAATTCAATCAGAGCGCAGGGCTGCAACTAATGATTGTTTTCATTATTGATTCATCCACTAGTTATTTTTTCCAGTTCAAGGTCTGATGGATCAAACCTCAGATGAGACTAAAAAAAAGGCATTTTTTTCCTTCTATTTTCTAATTTCCTAGAGCTGATGATGTCATTAAATGTCTTTTTTAGTCTGAGCAACGGTCCTAAACACAAAGATATTCAGTTCACTATCATGTATAACAAGGAAACCTGAAACCATCAAATATTTAATCTCTTTTTGTTAAAAAATTATATAAATAGCTATCAAAATAGTCAATTTTCTTCCAATCAATTAATCCTTGCAGCTCTATCAGAGCAAATAAAAACACAACTAATAAAGATTTTCTCAGTCAAGACCACCTGGACTGATCACTGACTCTCAGTGGATGTTTCTTACCTCTGTGTTGGTTGAAGGTTTCATGAGCGCACTTGAACGGGTCAGCTCCACAAGCAGCTCAACCACATTGTTAACATCCACCTCAGCTAGTGGAGAGGTGGCTGGAGCGTTCATCAGAGTCCGTATAGTCGGAAGGAAACTCTCCTCCACGACTTCCTGATGGACCCTGATACACACAAAAACACACTCCATATTAGTTTACATTATATAAACACTTCAACAAGACAAACAATCACACTAATAATAGAAAGATGTTTAATAAACGTAAATTAATTCCTTTCCTTAAAATGCCTGGATGTAAATAAAAGATGATATAAATAATTCATGAATTTGACCACATGACTTATTTGTTCATGTATGTGTGCATGTGTGACCTGCTCTCGCGGGCGTAGAGCTGGAAGAAGACACCCAGGCAGTGTCGTAGGCGGGTGTCATCCTCAGTGACGGGATTGTACCACAGCAGCACCAGGCGAGACAGCATCTTGGCACTGGACATGCGGCCGGTATACATAAGTTTTGCCAGGCCCTCTGCTGTCTCTGTACGCAGGTCAGACACCTGGGAATGATGAAATCCACACGGATACTTAACTTAATGTTGTCATTTTTTTACCTAAGAAAACATGTCAGGTGAAGCTCACCTCACTGTCCAGGAACTCTGACAGCATCACAACTATACTCTGCGCTGTATCCTCTGGTATGTCTCCCTTCTCCTCGGCCGCTGGAGCGTCCTCATCCTGCCGCTCTGGTGATTGGGAGGGCAGGACTGTCTGAGTGGCAGCTGTTTCAGAGAGCAGCTGGAAGCCGAACAGCAGCAGCAGGTCGATGATGGCCCGCAGAGCACTGATACGTATCTTCACCTCGTCCAGCTGGGCAATCTGAAAACATGAACACACAACAATTCAAGCATTGGAAGTGTTGTTTGGGTCTGTTTGCGTCAGTGCACAATTATGAAAATAACATATTTTCCACAATTTATTTCTGGTAGTATCGAACCACAAAGATTTGTTTAATAAAACACATGTGATCAACAGTACCTGTAGCAGCAGGACCATGTGGGTTTTGGCCAGCTCCTTGCTGTGCAGAGTGCACGTTCCCAGACACACTACCGCCATGTTGCGAACAGCAGGGTGAGCATTTGCGATACTTGGAAGGATCTGACAGAGAGAGAAATATTGATTTCAACCAACATTCCTCCACACCTTCAAATGTTTGCTAATAAGATATGATATCAAGAAATAATAAAATAATTGTGATGGTCTTAATCTACTCTCCTACAGTAGACAATATCAAAACATATCTGTACATTTTTGCATCAGACAGAAACATGTGCCATTAGAATTAAAAACCCTGAAATAAGAGAATCAATCAAATACAAAGTTAAAAATACAAGTGAAACAACACTCTAAGGACCTCTTAACACAACCTAAAATTTTAGATGCTGTTGGTTTTCTTAGGACCTGCATCTGTCCTCGTGTCATATATAAGATCCATGTGGTTCAGTGTACATAAGAACATTTACTATATCTTCATAACTGTTCATTTTAGTCTGTTAAAAGGCAACTTGCACCTATACTGTGCACCTGAATGGTTTAACACCTCATAATTCAACTTGCAGGTTGTTGTGTACATTTGAATAAAAGATGGCCACTAATAAACACAGTGTCGCCCCACAATAAACAGTGACCAATGACCATACATATGAATGAAAACAGTGGCAACTAACGTTCTGATACTATTGATTTCTAAAACATCCCATTGAATCTATGGGTTAAAAAAAGCTAATGAGGTGTTGATTTATACCAGTGAGGACATTAAGGCGCTAATTGTTGGGCCAATTCGAGTCTTCATGTTCATCTGCTTCAGCAGTTCAGCGCACATTGTTAAGCATCTCAGAAGAGTCTCTGGGTCGTTCTGAAATACAGAAAACAACATACTCATTTCATAAATTACAATAATTGTTTTATATAGAAGGAAAGACCATTTTAGCTAATCAGGATATATTATATTTAATAACATGTAAAGACGCGGAGGTGGTGGTTCTTGGGGGGTTCTGTACCTTCTCAGAGCGGATCTCCTTATCAGCTGGCTGACTGCTTGCTGCAATTTCCTGGAGGACTTGGTTCCTGTGGTTCTCCAGCTCTGTGATGGATTCCTTTAGCTCCGCTGCACGGCCGAACTCCTGAGCTGTGATACAGTCCTCCAGGGCTTGTTTAGCCTCCAAGATACGGACCTTCACCTCTGCTAGCTGCAAGGGAGGAGAGAAGAAAAAGAGGGGTGGAGGTGATAAACATGAGAGAGGGTAGAGTCATTCCTCAGCTCGAACACACTCCAGAGAATTCCTGACTGTTGAGACGGGAAACTAAAAGGTAAAAACAACAACAGATGAGGCTCTGGGACAGGTTACCAAGCTCTAGAGACGACTTTGCCTCTACTCACTGAAAATAGAGGGATAGAGAGAAGGGAAGAGAGCAGATGCACAAAGCAGATGGAAGCTAAACAGCTAAGCTAATCGACTTCTTCTGCATCTGTTTGACCTCTAATACACTACAAAGCTTCACTGCTTATTGTAAAAAGGGAGAGTGAGTTTAAGTCAATGGACTGATGATCATGACTAAAGACCAACGCTGTGAGACAACCTTTCTAAGTCTATTTGTCTTCTTAGATAACCCCTGATGGTCCCTGAGGTTGAATGAAGAGAAAATGTGATGATGAAAACTAAAATTTACTCGACCAGGCCAAGAAAAGCTTGGTGTTTGTAATTTGCTTTAGTTCAAACTAATTTTGCCTCCAAATACCAACCATCTGCCAGCTGGAGGTACAGAGGGATGAACAGATAGAAACAGACAGCGAGGAGATGTAAATAGAGCACAGTAAAATCTTTTCTTAAAACGTACTTTTATCACAGAAAGCCTCTCCTGATTTCACTTCATTTTAGTTACATCTTTTATTTGTTTTCTTTAATTTTACACTGAATTGGTGTTTATCTGTTTTTAAAATCAAATTATTTTATATGTCTGTGTTTATAACTTTTGAAAACTGTGTTTTATAAATAAAGATTATAATTGTTATAATGTAAAATAATTAAGAAATGTATTAGTAGTCTCACTTTTAGTATATAAAACTTATTTTTTTTTAAATCATGTTTGGCTCCTTCATAGTAATCATTCTTTCTCTGGCTTTTTAATATTGCAAAATCTCCCATCTAATATTATCAAGCACTGTGCCAATATGTCATGTTTTCACCCATCCAAAAAACACACAGTAGGGCGACCAGACAGGATTATTGACTCTAATTGCTCTTGGGTGCTTTCAGTTGGCGGAGTGTTCCCCACCTGGACTTGCTGCCTGCGGCTCTCGTCCTGATCCACCGGCTGACAGGCTTCCATGATGGGCTCCCTCACATCAGAGATGATTTCTGCCACCTGTGTAACACAAAGCCAGCTCATTTAGACATCACTCTCAGCGGTAATGACACCATCACTGAATGGAAAATCTGTCTCTTTTTGTGGCATCTCAAACAAGAGAGTTTTAGTAGCAGAGGACAGTTTCATTAAAGCATCCATCAGCACAGTCATGTCCCTATAAGTGTGTCTATCTGGAGACAGAGATAAATAATTTAAGCTTTTATATTGTCATTTCTCACTAATTGGTCTGTCACATGAGTTTATGAGGGGTAGTTATATATGCACTGAGTCTATGATGGTGAAAGAGTTCAGATTTATGTATCAGATGTAACTCACAGTCTGTATGCGTCTGTTATCGTCAGGGATGAGGGTGATGAGTTTTTCAGTGAGCAAAGAGACCAGTGAGGAGGGAGTCTGAGGTAGAGCCAACATCTCCTGCAGTACAGTCAGTACTCGCTTCCTGCAAAGACAAAAAAAAAACCCCAGTCTCAATAAAAACACCTCAACAAGCTGATGATAATATTTAGAAAATGTAAGTAATGACACTATGGATATATTAGTGAACTAAACTAACTAACTCATACTGCATACAATACGATGTCTTAATCTCATTTAATACAACAATCAATGACATTTTTTTATTTTTAATCAAGGTAAATGAAACAATTTGTCTTGTTTTCTAATTCTTCTTCTCTCATAACTTTTACCCTTCCAATTTGCCGTTGAGGTTACCAAGCAGTTATTCTTGCTGTTTATCTTCTTCCTGCCCTTTATCACCCCTATCCAAGTCCTCTGGTCATTTTCTCCAGGAAGCTGTTTAAATGAGTAAGCTCTCTATCAATCCCTCTCTCACATTTTCTCAATGAGGACGGAAATGCATTCAACACATTTGTTTAGACCTAAAGGATACACACAATGCATTTTGGGGAGAAACCCTAAATGTAAACAGATCTTTTGTTTGTTTACAAGAAAAATCTACAGGCAACCTTTTATCATCCTACCTACAATACCACATTCTCCATCTTACCTGCCGCCCTCCTCGTTGGTGTCCAGACAGCCGATGAGATGGATGAGCTGCTGCGAGATGAACTCTTTGGTCATGACCAACTCCAGCTGGTTAAAGTCAGCTCTCTGCTCCTCGGACAGCACAGGCACGGCCTTCAGATATCTAAAACAGTCAGACTCAAGAGTTATACAACTGAGAGAAAACAGCAGTCGCTGAGACAACAAACTAAAAATCAGGCAGTGACCTGAGTACCTGAGTACAGTCATATTCAATGCAACATTATAGGAAGCCAAACATTCTACTAGCACTACCTACAAGCAGGTACTACACACAGCCGTATCAGCTAGCCACTGGGTCATTCATACAAACCTGAAAATAAACTCTTACTTCATCATCAACATATTTTATGAGCAGAAAAGTTTTAAGCGTGCCACTAACTTATGGCAAATCTATTTAAGGAGCATTTCACACTACAGCATCTCACACATTTGACAGGTGATAAAACAGCGTGGTCTAACTGCAACAACATGTAGGACAGATGATATCTGAGTCCTGGGATTTAAAAATAAGTACAAGTTGTGGAAGGCATTTTGTGATTTATGCAAGAAGACAAGAAAATTCACAGGTGTTTCTGTGTAAAAGGAGGAGTTTTTTTGTATGTTCTGTAAGTGTTTACATCTAAATTTTTAGTTGTAGTAGTTGTAGCACATGATCTGTTGCATATCTGAATTGATTGAATTTGATCACAGTTGTTTTATAAGTATCTGACTTTGATGTAAAAATGCACTGAGCGTCAACAGAAGTTGTTTGACTTGTTTGGTAGAGAGAGTATTTTTATGTAAACCATTAGTTAGCCACACTATTAAAGCAGTTATATAAGCTTTCAGTTAGCCACACAGTTACATACAGTAAGAGCTCGTCTGAGAACACCGCCTTCAGATACCTGGAGTTACAACATGGTCATTATTGCAACTGTGTTATGTTTAAAAATTCTGATAATCATCTATAAAGTCTGTGAATTAGTTGTCTGGTCCAGATGTTACTCAACAATAGTAAAACATACAGCTGATAGCAAGATGATATAAATGTAATCAAGTGAATATCTATCTCCTCTCTCACCCATAGAGATAGTCGGCATATGTGGCAGCATCTGGTAACACTTGTTCCAGCATTTCTTCACCATCGTCCCCTTTGGTTTTAATGAACTCACACAGAGCTCTCCAGTAAAGCACGTTCTCACAGCTCAGAGACTCTGCTGGGATCAGCTTCCTGTTGAAACACACACACATATTTAATTTCCGGAATCTCATTTACAGTTTCACACATATGAGATCCAGAGAGATAGCTGCACCTGTTGTCGAGCTGTACTCTTTTCTGCAGCAGTTCATCAGTAGGTGTGCCTTTGAATATGGCTTTGAGTGTGTCCAGAGCCGTTTGGGAGCAGTTCTCCACATCTAGCCTGTGGAGCAGCTCTATGATGTCACCATCCAGCCGAAGCAGCCAGGACGGCAGCAGACGAGAACAAACCACTTCCTTCACCGCTTCTACAATTGACACACACACATTCAACAGGTCATACAAATGAATTATGCACAATGTCATCTTTTTATTCACTGCAAGTACTGATACTTAATTGAATTTTTGTTCGTAAAAAAGTACCCAGCACACAAACTGGTGTTACCTGACGTGTCATGGAGTGCCTGCTGCAGCAGACTCACTCTTTGGGCGATGGTTAGAGCTTTAATGTGGACTTTCTCTGCCAAAACCTTAAGACAGCAAAAAAAAATATAAAAAATGTCTTCCGAACTTATGTGTCTTCAAACCTAATTTCACAAAAACATTTTTTTTTAATCAGATCATAATGATAACTTTATTGTGTATGTCTGTTGATGCTGACTTGCCATATGCGTGCATCAAATTCATACTCGGTCATGTGACCTCATGTGTGAATACCTGGAAGGCCAACTTGCGGACGTTCTCTTTGATGTCGCGGGTGCGTTTGAGTACTTTGGGGAGGGTGCGAGGGGACATGGCAATGCAGGAGAGGACGGCACGTCGCACCTCAGCATTACTATCATTTTCCAGAATCAACATGTAGGCTGAACAGTGGAGAGATGGACAATTTGACATTTAGAGAAAGAAAGCTACAGACATAAATAACAAATCCAAACATCAAAGAGTGTTGATCAAAGACTGTATTCAGAATACAAGGCCATGAAGTCAACAAGAGCTCTATACTTCTGCATGATGCCAATAAACAAGTCATGCCAGCAAACACCAACACTGGGTGGAGTATTTTTGTCACAGCAAAAGAGATTTCAGGTTTCAAACACATTTTTAATCTCTTTCCATTCTGCCCTCGACTACTCTCCAAATACAAACCATTAATGGTGGGGCAGTCTGGATCCATTGGCTGCTGTAGGCGAGTCATTGCCAAGGCAGCCTGAATCCTCACGTTGGGGAACTTGTCGGTCACACGGACCAGCATGGCTTGGTGAATGCGATCGAAGAGGTCATCGTCAATCTGGGCATTCTCTGCCATGCTACCCAGTAACTTGTTGATCAGCTGGCACACACGGAAGCGCACCGCATGGCTACTAGCTTTATGAGACTGAGAAGAGAGGAAGAAAGAAAATGTAAAAGTCCACAGGAATTGGAAAAAGAGGAGCGAGACATAGGATTGGGAAGAATGAGGCAGACAGTACAGGAAGAAGAACGGACATGGGTGGAAGGAAAGAAGACGAGCATAGATAAAGGGTTATATCTCATATGAGTGTAGGAATGAGAAACAATGGAGGAGAGTGGAGACAGATGGACACAATTAGGTTAAGATGCTACAGAGACATGAATCACGTCTGCACAAAAAATGCTTGACAAAAAGGAAGGTTGTTGTCATTAATGCAAGAAAAACGATCAGGATTGACTGATTATTAAAATGATGGCGATTGTTCTGACGATCTCTGACAAAGTTCAGATTGTGATTATTTATTTCAGAATTTCCCTTAGCGTCAATGCATACACTCATGTAATAAACATACCTCCAACAGGAAGTTGAAGATGAAACTCAAAAATGGATGATCCTCCTCTTCTTCCTCCTCCTCCTCCTGCTGCTGTTCCTCTTCCTCTGTTTTAGGTGGAGACTGGAAACTTGTGGCGAACTTCCCAACAAATTCAATGACGTTTTCAACAGTAGGTTCCCGCTTGTACACGATCATGGCGTACTTCAGGTAGTGGACAAACTCTTCATGAAACAGTGTCTTGTCCTCAAGCTGATGTCATCAGGCAGGTGACAGGGGATGCAAATCAGAAGAAACAATAAGATGGGCAATATATTTCTGCAATAGTTATTTACCACAGCGAAATAATTAAAGGTATCAGAACAGATGACCGTCAAGACCTCTCGGATCCTACCTGACATGTTTGTTTGTCCAAAACAATGAAGAGGTGGTCTTCACTTTCTGTATAAACTTCCACAAAACCAGAGGTCTACTCCAACTTGTACTTCTTTAACTTTAACTTTTATTTAACACTGCTTTTCATTTAGTTAAATTTGGGGATATATATTTCATATTTCACACTGCATGATTATTTTTAATTCTTCCCTTTATTTTTTTAAAGCTGCAAATAACAACCATTTTCATTTTCGGTTAGATTATTTTCTCAATTAGTTGTTTGGTCCATAAAATATCAGACTCAAGAGTCAGGTGTCCATATAAACAGTGAAAGAGGTTTGTCTTCACAGTAATTATTCCTCCTGTGTCCTGTTCATACTGGCTATTAAAAGATAATCAAATAAATCTATTAATGTAAGTGATGGTTGGCCAAAGTCCATTCAAACATTAAATGGTTATTATTTTGTTGTTCATCTAAACATTTTCAAATTGTTATTTTGCTGCCTATATATCTTATTTTGTTATTTTAACATGTTCAAGTGAATAAATAAATATTTGTGCAAAAATTCATTTGAAAGTTTATCTGAAGCTTATATTACATCATTATATGAGGCTCCAGCAGTCTTAGTCAGTCATATCAAGTGGATATCTGCCTCGTGTAGTCTTTTTAGCATCAAATTCATATTTTGTGTTTCCCTGTTGTCGAGGTATAGTAACAGAAAGACGGAGTTTAACGTTAACAGATATATACTTGATTTGACTAATTTGGACAGCTGAAGCTTCATATTAGCTTCGGATAAACTTTTAAATACTTTTCTGCACAGAAGGAGAACTGTGGATTTTGGCCCCCAGCATTATTTGATTATGAAGGGATCTTCTGGTGTCCGTTATGAACAGGAGGAATGATTATAGTAAGAGAAACCCTACTTAGTGTTTATCTGGGCATCTGACTGTTATTTGAAGACAGACTTTAAGTCCTTTAATATCAAAATAAACACAGTAGACAAACAGCATATCTCACCTTGTTGTAGCGGCTCTTCAGACTCGCCACCAGCTTCGCCTTGTTGTTGTGGCCTTTCTGAGCACGCTGAAACGCCTCCTTGATGTCTATTTCGTTGTCCGCAGTCATCTTTCCTTTACAGAAAACCACAATAAAAAGGTGAAACTACTACAACAGTAAATGCTTCCCTCGCTGAGTAGACGATACTAACGGCAGCAGCCTGTTTGTCTCCAGAGTCTCATTAAAAAACTTAGCCAAAGCTCCGCCTCAAGAGAGGAAAAAACAACATAACCTGGCTCCCCCAGAGACTCTACAGTATACTTTATCAGAATATCAAAACGGACATCGTGTTATCCGGTAAGAATTAACATTATTTAAGTTTTAAAAATGTTTTTACCTCTCCTTCTATTTTCTCCAGGAAACACTGCCGCCTGTTTTCAAATTCAACTGTGCTGTAATTCTCGCGAGAACAGGAATGCCTAATTTCGATTGCTACGTAATGACGCACATGGCTTATCGGATGTATGCCCTGCGTTTAGCCTTGCAGGAGATGTTCATGTCAGGGTTGATTGTGTATTAAATAAATTCTACTATTCTTTATGTAGGCTATGATATAATTATTTTTGTAGCTTTTTGATTCTTTAATTTATCAATAGAACCAAAATATGTATTTTTTTAAATATTTCCCATTAGCGTTATTACCACTTAATTTGTGTATCATCTGCCAATGTCTGTATTATTTGTAATTTTGCTTTATATTTGTATGCATATCTATGTACACTATGACGGACTGTTACGTACTCCCCTTCCCTTTCCTCTTCCCCTTTTACTTTCAGGTGCTCCTGATGAGTTGATGACGTGCTTGTCCTTTAGCTTATAAGGGGGAGCACATTTTCTTACAGTTTAAAGGGTGAAGTCCTGGATCTAATGGCCCGCTGCTGGGCTGGCCCATGGGCCTTCTCCTCTTTGTTTAGTTTTTTTGGCCAGGCCTCCTGACTCTCATAGTTTTTATTAGTTTTGGTATTGTTTATAAATAATTAAAAAATCTCAGTTTGGCAATCTTGGACTCCGGTTCAGTGTTTTAATATGTTGCTGGTCATAGGTTGAGCAATCTGTACTGTTTTGTGGGGAAAAACATGGACATGAATTAAAAAAATTTTTAAATGTATACGGTCTACTAACTGATTACACTAATACACCCACTATATATCCATGATCAGTCTATTCACACATCCAGT
Organism: Scomber scombrus; assembly: GCF_963691925.1. Taxonomy (NCBI): domain Eukaryota; kingdom Metazoa; phylum Chordata; class Actinopteri; order Scombriformes; family Scombridae; genus Scomber; species Scomber scombrus. Next base: position 18,992,342 of record NC_084971.1, read on the forward strand.
TTCCTTTGCCTAGGACTGGCAGACCTTTCAAGAACCTTAACTAACCATGAATTGCAAATGATCATTTGATTAGCTTTTTCAAGGGTGCTCTGCATGAATATATTCAGGAGACGAGCACACAGGTATTAGCATTGCCAGTGAGCAAACGTCAGGGGGAAAATCTTTAATTTATGAATGGCAAGTAGCCTACTCCGACAGCAGCCATGTATGAGACCACCTACTGATATTTATCTTACAGCAGCCACATTACACCAGTGGTTGGTAGGTTGTACTTTTATTATTTATGATCCTTAATTAAAAACAATTAAAAAACAATTGAACATATTGATTTGGTGTTATGAAAGAAATCAGCTCCTACACCAGATCACTAATCTGGTAATATTTCATATCATATGAGCTATTTGTACCAGTGTTCAACCCCTCAGTTGGTGTTGTGGTGTCCAAGGCCACAGCTGCCGGGCAGCTGGGGAGGAGTCACAGCAGACAGTTAACCAGTGGGAAGAGCAGTGACAAGCATCTCTGCAAGCAGACAGGGCCCTCCATATTATGGAAACACCAACAGCAGCCATCTATGTCTGAAAATCAATTTAATATAGGGTTGTTTGCTTTATACCTGCATGCACGAGAGTGTGGGATTATCAGGGAGGTGTATTATCATATTAAATATTTATGATGGTAGATGAGGAAAGGATAAAAGTCTGTCCATTATACCAACACCAACTCTGTCATAAGCTTAAAAATGTGACTTCTATAGCTTTTGTACATTGATGGACACACTGATGGACACTTATATTTCCAGAAACATACCCCAACCTGTGTACAAATGCCAGAACATCCATGTGAATCATCAGTCATACAATTTCTCATTACCTTGTACTTACTTACATGTTGTAATATTGTCAAATAATTAAAGTCTGAATCACTTCATTAATCTCACATAGGCTAACCACGTAATCCATTTATGTTTTTGAGGCCATGCATGTTTTGCACTGTAAGAGTTGACCTGTTCAGATTGTCTTTTGCACGTTGTATAGTCTCAGCGTGATAAATGCTGCACTAATGTGGCTAATGATATACATTTTGGGAAGGCATTCTTGCTGTTGTACACATGAAAACTGACAGAAAAGTTGTGTTAAGAATAATA